>NC_137197.1:1841564-2104064 GCF_960531495.2 Zeus faber
GAGACACCGTGGAGCTGCAGATGGAGCGGGGGGACACAAGACGCTTGTGGGAGGGGCTGCGAACAATAACAAACTATAAGAGCAGCTCCTCCCCAGCCACGAGTGTGGACGCCTCCCTGGCCAACCAACTGAACTCCTTTTATGCGCGGTTCGAGTCTGGCAGTAGCACCGCTAGCTCGCCGGCTAATTGGAGTTACACCGCTGGGGACGAGCGCGCACTCTCAGTGTCCGTGCACGAGGTCAGGAGGGCTTTGATGCGGGTGAACACCAGGAAAGCTGCGGGCCCAGATGGCATATCTGGGCGAGTACTGAAGACCTGTGCTAACCAGCTAGCTCCGGTGTTCACTACAATATTCAACATCTCCCTGGCTGAATCAGTGGTCCCGTCCTGCTTCAAGAGGTCCACCGTCGTTCCTGTCCCTAAGATCGCCTCTCCTGCCTGCCTGAATGACTACCGTCCGGTGGCCCTCACCTCGGTGGTCATGAAGTGTTTCGAGAGGCTGATTAAGGATTACATCTGCGCCTCCCTCCCCCGCACCTTGGACCCGTTGCAGTTCGCGTACCGGCAGAACAGATCCACGGATGACGCGGTCTCCCAGGTACTGCACACCACGCTCACGCACCTGGATGGCCAGAAGGGGGCCTATGTGAGAATGCTGTTCATTGATTATAGTTCAGCTTTCAACACCATAGTTCCCACCAGACTGGCTGTCAAGTTGTTGGAGCTAGGATTGAATGCTCCGCTGTGCACCTGGATCCTGGACTTCCTCACAGGCCGCCCCCAGGTGGTCAAGGTGGGGAAGTACATGTCAAGCTCCCTCACCCTGAACACAGGATCCCCCCAGGGCTGCGTCCTCAGCCCCCTACTGTACTCCCTGTACACACATGACTGTGTGGCCAGGTCCAGCTCCAACACCATCATCAAGTTTGCTGACGACACCGTGGTCGTGGGCCTGATCACCGACTGCGATGACAAGGCCTACCGCGAGGAGGTGGCTGACCTGTCACTCTGGTGCCAGGACAACAGCCTCCACCTGAACGTCAGTAAAACTAAGGAGCTGATTGTGGACTTTAGGCGTGGATCACAATCGAGGACGCACGCGCCCTTGGTGATTAATGGGACTTCTGTCGATAGGGTGAGCAGCTTCAGATACCTGGGAGTCCACATCACAGAGGACTTAACATGGACTGTTCACACAGACACTCTGGTGAGAAAGGCGAGGCAGCGTCTTTACCACCTCAGGCAGCTGAGGAAATTCCGGGTCTGGGTGAGGATCCTCAAGTCCTTCTACTCTGGAGCAGTGGAGAGCATCCTGACAGGCAACATCACTGCCTGGTTTGGGAGCTGTACTGCCCAGGACAGGCGGGCCCTGCAGAGGGTGGTGCGTTCAGCTGAACGTACCACTGGAACTACCCTCCCCTCCCTAGCAGAGCTGCAGGATCATGAAGGATCCTCATCACCCCAACAACGGACTGTTTCAGCTGCTGCGGTCAGGCAAGCGCCTCCGCAGTCACACAGCGAGAACAGAGAGACTGAGACGGAGTTTCTTCCCTCAAGCCATCAGAACTGTCAACGCTGACCTCACCAGGGGTCCTAACTGAGCCATGCACTAGGCTCCACTACCTACTGTACTGTATGTAGCATACTGTACCGCATACTGTGTCACTGTTCAGGGTTGTTCGTGATGCCGTATTGCTGCGCCGTACTGTTGTATACTGTGCTGTATTATCCCAAACACTACCTCACACTATTCACATTCACATGCCACTTTAATTCACATGCCACTTTAAATGCACATATCTGTATATACATAGGCATATTCCTTCTACCTATTCCATTTTATTTCAATTTATTTTTATTGTATTTTATTCTATATATTTTTTATCTTATTCTATAAGTATTCCACTTACTGTATTACGTTTTAGGAGTCAGTTAGTCGGTCTATTAGAAAGGAATTTTCTACTTTTTATTTTATTTTATTTTTGTACTTTTTCCTAGGACTTATTGTGTGCTATCACCGGGTGCGTTGCATTACATTTCACTGCTTTTATGTATGGAAGTATGTATATGTATGTGACAAATAAAAAAAATCTTGAATCTTGAATCTTGAATCTTGAATCACCACACCATCCCACACCAAAATGGTGTTCTATCAAGCTACATGAGGTCCTAACAGACTATGAGGTTCTAACGGACTGCATGAGGTTCTATCAGGCTGCATGTGGCTCAGGAGGTTGAGTGGGTTGTCTAGTAATCGGAAGGTTGCCAGTTCAATCACTAGCTCCTACTCAGAGCATGCTGATGCGTCCTTGAGTATTAAACCCCTTAGCTGCTACATGGCAGCCCACTGCTCCTAGATACATCAGTCACTAGGATGGTGAGATGTATTTTGTTGCTTCTGTACTTGTACTCTGTGCAATAACAATTAGTTGAATCTAATGAGGATGTAACGTGCAGCATGAGTTTCTATCAGACTGTGTTAGGTTATTTTCTTTTTTCTTTTTCAACCTGTCAGCATGCTGGACATACAACACACAGTATTTGTTCCATTGCATCTAGGACAGAGTTGGTCTGCAAGTGGAGTTGAACTTGTCAACCTGCAACGACTCTTTATTCATTCTTAAATCATCAACAACTGCTGCAACAACTCTGTCCTGTGGACGAGCTGCAGGACGAGCAGAGCACGAGCTGCCACCAATCCTCCTGTTTTGGAGAACTATTTACCATGTTTGGCTCTATAAACAACTGATCACTACTCCAAGAGGGAGAATCACCACGGTGAGACAAACCAACATAGAAACAAACAACATTTACACAAAAACATCAACACTGGACGACAACATGTATTGAAAAACAGTGAATTAGCTCCAGGAAAAGTGGAACTGCAACTGCTCACGTGGCCTCTTCCTGTCATGGTGTGTGTGTGTGATGTGTCCACCGGTGAGTGTACAGGACTTATCACAATTGGTTCTGGTGAATAAGGTCAGTGTTATGTCGTGGCGCCCCCCCCAAGCTCCGCAGCCGCATCAACACCCCACTGCTGCAGGAAAGCCCCGAGCACCCCATCCTGCAGCCACAGAAGACCCCCGGGCCCCCAGAGAAGCCGGGTGTGCTCAGCGCAGGGCACCTGGATGTGAGCCCCCCACCCCCTGCCGATGCCAGCAGGCCACCAGATATATGGGCCCTCCACCCCCCCCGGCACCCAGGGGGCCGACAGCCGGCCCCCCATGCCAACCCACACTCACAACTGTAGGCTGTGGGCTATATGGGGTTCTAACAGGCTGTATGAGGTTCTATCAGGCTGCATGAGTGTTGCAGTTTCACCTGCCAGACCCCACTCGAGTGGCATATTCAGGGCCCTCAGATACAGAGTCACAGGCGATGGGGTTGAAAACCCACCAGTTTATTGTAGGGTGGGCCAGGTAGAACACGCCAGGAGCAGATAGACAGCATGTCATGACAAGGGCTCCTCTCCTGTGTGTGTGTGTGTGTGTGTGGGGATGGGGGTTTTACCTGTTGCGCTAATTGGTATAACAAGCAACAGGCGTACAGCCACCCTTATCCTGGGCCCAATTACCCAGACCCAAGACAGGTGTGGCTGTTCAAACCACATCACCCCGGCACCCCCATGAGGTTCTACAGGCTGCGTGAGGTTCAACAGGCTACATGAGGTTCTGACAGACTGAGGTTCTAACAGGTGGTATGTGGTTCTAACAGACTGAGGTTATACAGGTGGTATGAGGTTCTATCAGGCTGTATGAGGTTCTAACGTGTGGTATGAGGTTCTATCAGGCTGTATAAGGTTCTAACGTGTGGTATGAGGTTCTATCAGGCTGTATGAGGTTCTAACGTGTGGTATGAGGTTCTATCAGGCTGTATAAGGTTCTAACGTGTGGTATGAGGTTCTATCAGGCTGTATGAGGTTCTATCAGGCTGTATGAGGTTCTAACGTGTGGTATGAGGTTCTATCAGGCTGTATGAGGTTCTAATAGACTGAGGTTATACAGGTGGTTTGAGGTTTTATCAGGTGGTATGAAGTTCTGAAAGGCGGTATTAAGGTTCTATCAGACTATAAGCACTTTTAACAGGTTCTATCTGGTTTTCTGAAGGTTCTGCAAGTGTCTCCATCAGTGAAGGTTGTGGCTGGTTTTAGAAAGGAGGACGTCAGCAGAGACAGAAATACTGTTTTTGCCGCTGGCTGCGGTTCTGTTGTCTTAACACATCTGTCTTTCTGAGGGATGGATGGAGAGAGGAAGGGGTGGATGGGGGGATGGATGGAGGGAGGGATAGAGGGATAGATGGATGGAGGGAGGGGTGGATGGGGGGAAACAGGGGTAGAGAGCGTCAGTGTTAGTAGAGGAGGAGCTCGGTGTCACTTCCCTCTTTCCTTCACGTTCACTCTTCTCCTTTTCCCCTAATGCTTCCCTCCATGCTGGTCGCCATGACAACCACTCCCATCCGGCCAACTGGGGAGAGAGGAAGAGAGCGATAGAGAGGTAGAGAGAGCTGTAGCAGCAACGTGAGAGAGAGAAAGAGAGTGAGGGAAAGAGAGACGGAAAGAGAGAGAGAGGGAGACAGAGAGGGAGAGAGACACAGAGAGGGAGAGAGAGAGAGAGAGAGAGACAGAGTGAGGGAAAGAGACAGAAAGAGAGAGAGGGAGACAGAGAGGGAGAGAGAGAGAGAGACAGAGAGGGAGAGAGGGAGACAGAGAGGGAGAGAGAGAGAGAGAGAGAGAGACAGAGAGTGGGAGAGAGAGAGAGCGACAGAGCTGAAGAGAGGGAGACAGAGACAGAGAGGGAGAGAGAGACAGAGAGGGAGAGAGAGACAGAGAGGGAGAGAGAGACAGAGGGAGAGAGAGCAGTCGGACAGATTCTCATCATCTCTTCCTCTCGTCACGACGCTGAGACCAAAGAGACAGAATGGGAACCAGGTAAGACCTGCCTGTCTGCCTGTCTGTCTGTCTGTTGAGCAAAATAGGTTTGTGTGGACAACTGTTTATCTGCGTGCTCAGTGTGTGTGTGTGTGTGTGTGTGTGTGTGTGTGTGTGTGTGTGTGTGTGTGTGTGTGTGTGTGTGTGTATGTGTGTGTGTGTGCTGTTCACTCCTTCAGTCTCCTTCTATTTACAGATCGATACCTGGTAGTATTTGCAATGTTGGTATTATTTGCATTATTTGTAGATCTTGCATTATTTGTAGTATTTGTATTATTGGCATCATTTGCATTATTTGTAGTATTTATATTTTTTGCATTGTTTGTTGTATTTGTATTATTTGCATGAATTGTAGTATTTGTATTATTTGCATTATTTGTAGTGTTTGTATTATTTGCATTATTTGTAGTATTTGTATACTTGTTGAGACTCATTAGCATGCAGCTCTGCTCTGTAACAGAATGATAATGAGCTGCAGCGTTTCACCTTTAACACTCCAACAGAACAGAACAGAACAGAACAGAACAGGACAGAACAGGACAGAACAGAACAGAACAGAACAGAACAGAAGAACTATTTGACTCAAACAGGAAGTGGAGCCCTGGCTAAATGTAACTGAGCCCTAAATGGGAGTTCAGCGTTAAAATATTCATAATTATAATCATAACAATAACAACGTTAAACTGTGATGAGATGCAGAGAATGGAGCTGGTCTCTGAAGGACCAGGAGGAGTCACACCGCTGGAGGCTTGACTGATTGTTGGTGATTTGTACGTTCATTCCATCACAAAGGTGATAGTATTTGTCTTGGGAGTTTGTCTGTTTCCTCCTGCTTCTCGCCGACTCAGCTGCTACGTCTGCTTCTGCTGCTTGTTGTGCTGTTGGACAGTGAGGGATGGAAATGAGCTTGAAGGAAGAACGCAGCTGTGGAAGGTCTGGAGGCGTCGACCCTCAACCGCATGAGCATGACGTCCAAAGCTTTGTTGACATGGACATGATCCAAGAAGCAGGTTCTGAACCGGGTCAAGAACGGGGTTCCGATGGATCCCGCCTCTCACATCTTCCCTGTCTACAAAGTCAATAAATATTGTTTTTGACCCAAAAATTAATTGAGTTTTTTCATGGCTGGAGGCTGTTGCTGTAATCTGCCATCTCCACCATCTGCACTGTTTCACAAACTTATCTTGTTATTGTGATGGAAACAGAAGCCACGGTCCCCACAACGTGCTGATTACATTGGGAGTGTATGTTTCTGGATCATACAGTACTACCAAAGTACTATGTTGCTGGATCATACAGTACGACCAAAGTACTATGTTGCTGGATCATACAGTACGACCAAAGTACTATGTTGCTGGATCATACAGTACGACCAAAGTACTATGTTGCTGGATCATCAGTCCTGAAGGTCTGAAGGTCTAGTGGACCTGTGTGTGCGCTGACTGGAGAACGTTCTATCACGACATGAAAAGTTAGAAGTTTACGAGTCAACGAGCTTCAGGTCGGTCAGGAATGCGCCTCACTTCCTGTGCAGCAATATTCCGGATCACGCAAAGCGCCTCTGGAGGTGGCCAGGGATGCATTCTGGCCACACTGAGCACAAGTGGAAATGCATTCGTGTTCTCAAACACAAGCAGCAACTACAGCGAGCGTCCCTGACGTGGTCGTGAGGTTCATCCTCTGGACAGCGGCTGAATTGAAAGCAGCTGCATCAGACGCTTAGAAACGTAAGAAGAGCATCTGACCGCCTGACAAACAGGCACCAGGCACCAGGCACCAGGCACCAGGCACCAGGCAACAGGGTTGGGACTGGAGCTGGTTTTGGTGCTGATCGAATCCAGTGGAGCCCCAGTTGCCCTGTCTGGGTGGCATGTGGTATCCTGGTTCCTGCCATCCATCCCCATCTCTCCTGAAATATGTGTGCTGTGTTGACCATATTATATTCATATGGAATACGGTGAAATGGAAAACATTGCCTCCCCGCCCCCAGGTCAAAATACATGTTACACAATGAATTTCTACACTAAGTGAGGGGGTGGGGGTGTCGAGGGAGTCCTCTGTCAGCATCCAAGCAGGAGGTTGTGAGACTCTGCTATTGATCCGTCCACTGTTCTGGTTAATGTTTCTAGAATCTGACGGGAGCTCTGTGGGAATGTATTGATCGGCTCAGCACGACACAAGGCTCTGTGTCTCTAAATGACTCTTCACCCTCGGTGCAGTTCCACGTCCGTCCAGTAATTTATCAGTGACTTCCACTGAGTCCATCAGTCTGCAGCAGTCGACCTGACCACAAGTCACATCCATCGTCAGCAAAGCCTTCGGTGAGAGCCAGGACCATCAGCAGAGTCCGGCAGTTAAAGAGGTTTTTGAAGAGAACCACGAAACCAGGGAACCGGGGAACCCGAGGAACAGAGAATCAGAGAATCAGAGAACCAGGGAACTGGGAAGCCAGAGACAGGGAGGGTTTGAATGTGTGCATGCTGGTTTAACTCACTCTGGACCTGAGGTGGAATGATAGAGTAGAAGTACCGTTACATGCCAAATATTGTATTTTTTTTTAACCTGTGCTGTCAGCATGCTGGGCATACAACACAGAGTATTTGTGCCATTGCATTCAGGACAGAGTTAGTCTGCAAGTGGAGTTCAAGTTCTCAACCTGCAATGCAACTCTTTATTAATTCTTAAATCATCCAGAACTACTGCTACTTGCCAAATATTGTAAATAATTACAAGTTTAACACTTACTAAGTATTGAAGTATTACATAATAATAATAATAATAATAATAGTAATAATAATAATAATAATAATAATAATAATAACCTTTATTCCTAGAGCACAATTCATACACAACAAAAAGTGCTTTACCAAAGCTCCTTTCCTACATGGAATGAAAGCCGTAAATCTACTGGAAAGGTTCTGTGTTGGTGTTGTGTGGGAACAAGATCCCGTCCTGTGTTTCGTAAAAGTGGTTATGTAAATATTCCAAGTTTGATCTAGTATCATGTGAGAGAAAATGCTGCTACGCCTGTGAATGGAAGTGTGTGGGAATGGAAGCAGTAACATTTCTGTAAAGTAGGGGTGGAACCGGGCTGAAACCCGTCCAGTGTCTATGGAGACAGATCTTTATATTCTTACATTTTATTATTTTCCTTCTTAAAAATGGCGCTCAGACCCTAGACGTGTCTTTTACAGTTCAGGGTGTGGTTCCGGGACAACGGGACCAAGCGCTTCTCTTTCCCGCCGGCTGCACCGGAGGGCGGAACTGGTGGGCAGGGAGAGGGTGGAGAACGTTCCTTCTCCCGAGGCAGAGGGTGTAGGACAGGTGGAAAGTGATCACACTGGTTTGATAACATGGGTTTAGGGTTATTGTGTCCAGGGACGGGGTCTGTCCCCGCCCTGTCAGTGGAGGGAAGAGTCCGTGGGGTGGGGCCACAGGGAGTGAAGCGCTGGTTCAAAAACTATTCTGTTGCCTAGTCTCATGTGATATTAGACTCCTCTCGTGGAGCATTACGTCATGTATCCATATCATCATCAATGTGGAAACAGCCTCGATTTGATCCAATAGACACAGTTCTTGGTGCTGTGTGATGTTCCTCTTGTGGTGGCGTACGCTGCTCCTGTTTGTGTGCTGGTCGCCGTTCCCTCTTGTTTGAAGCCAGCCGTTCTTCTTCTCTTTTGTGTTAGGTTTGGTTGTTTTGAAACTACGGGTCCTATTCGCCTGGTTAGGGTTAGGGGTTAGGGGTTAAAGTTAGGGTTAGGGTTATAATGATGACACTGATAGCGTTCCAGCTCCGTGGAAGCTTCCTGCTCTGAGGGAACACAGACAGACTCACTGATGTGCTTCTGGGGTGTCTGTGAGAGCCCCAATCCCTTACCTTAACCCTAACCCTAAAATTAACACTTACTCTAAACCTAACACTAACCCTAATCCTAAACCTAACCCTAACCCTAACCCTAACACTAACACTAACACTAACACTTACTGTAACCCTAACACTAACCCTAACACTAACACTAACACTAACACTAACCCTAATCCTAACCCTAACACTAACCCTAACCCTAACACTAACCCTAACCCTAACCCTAACACTAACACTAACCCTAACACTAACCATAACCCCAACACTAACACTAACACGAACACTAACACTAACCCTAACACTGTCACTAATACTAAGCCTAACACTAACCGTAACCCCATCCCTAACCCTAACACTAACAATAATACAAACCCTAACCCTAACCCTAACACCAACCGAACCCTAACACTAACCTTAACACTGATACTAACACTTACCCTCACACTGACATTAATACTAACCCAAACCCTAACACTAACACTAGCCCTAACCCTAACACTAACCCTAACACTGACATTAATAGTAACCCTAACCCTAACACTAACACTAGCCCTAACCCTAACAGTAACCCTAACACTAACCCTAACACTAACCCTAACCCTAACACTAACCCTAACACTAAAACTAACCCTAACAATAACCCTAACACTAACCCTAACCCTAACCCTAACACTGACATTAATAGTTACCCTAACCCTAACACCAGCCCTAACCCTAACACTAACCCTAACACTAACCCTAACCCTAACACTAACCCTAACACTAAAACTAACCCTAACACTAACCCTAACCCCAACACTAACACAAATACTAACACTAACAGTAGACCTAACACTATCCCTAACACTAACACTAACACAAAGACTAATACTAACACTAACAGTAACCCTAACACTGTCACTAATACTAAGCTTAACCCTAACCCTAACCCTATCCCTAACCCTAACACTGATAATAATACTAACCCTAACCCTAACACTAACACTAACATAACCCTAACACTAACCTAACCCTAACCCTAACCCTAACACTAACACTAACCCTAACACTGATACTAACACTAACCCTAACACTAACCCTAACACTGACATTAATACTAACCCTAACCCTAAAACTAACACTAGTCCTAACCCTAACACTAACGCTAACGCTAACCCTAACACTGACATTAACACTAACCCTAACCGTAACACTAACATCAGCCCTAACCCTAACACTAACCCTAACACTAACCCTAACACTAACCCTAACACTAACCCTAACCCTAACACTTGCCCTAACACTAACCCCAACACTAACCCTAACCCTAACACTAACCCTAACACTAACCCTAACATTAACACTAACCCTAACCCTAAAACTAACCCTAACACTAACCCTAACACTAACCCTAACCCTAACCCTAACCCTAACACTAACCCTAACACTAACCCTAACACTAACCCTAACCCTAACACTAACCCTAACACTAACACTAACCCTAACCCTAAAACTAACACTAGTCCTAACCCTAACACTTACGCTAACACTAACCCAAACACTGACATTAATACTAACCCTAACCCTAACCCTAATCCTAACACTAACATCAGCCCTAACCCTAACACTAACCCTAACACTAACCCTAACCCTAACACTAACCCTAACACTAACACTAACCCTAACCCTAACACTAACACTAACCCTAACACTAACCCTAACACTAAGACTAACCCTAACCCTAACACTAACCCTAACACTAACCCTAACACTAACCCTAACCCTAACCCTAACACTAACCCTAACACTAACATTAACCCTAACCCTAAAACTAACACTAGTCCTAACCCTAACACTAACGCTAACACTAACCCTAACACTGACATTAATACTAACCCTAACCCTAACACTAACATCAGCCATAACCTTAACACTAACCCTAACACTAACCCTAACACTAACCTTAACACTAACCCTAACACTAACCCTAACCCTAACCCTAACACTAACCCTAACACTAACACTAACCCAAACACCAACCCCAACACTAACCCTAACCCTAACACTAACCCTAACACTAACACTAACCCTAACCCTCACACTACCCTAACACTAACCCTAACACTAACACTAACCCTAACACTAACCCTAACACTAACCCTAACACTAACCCTAACACTAACACTTACCCTAACACTGACATCAATACTTACCCTAACCCTAACACTAGCCCTAACCCTAACACTAACGCTAACACTAACCCTAACACTAACCCTAACCCTAACCCTAACACTAACCCTAACACTAACCCTAACCCTAACACTAACCCTCACACTGACATTAATACTTACCCTAACCCTAACACTAACCCTAACACTAACCCTAACACTAACCCTAACCCTAACCCTAACACTAACCCTAACACTGACATTAATACTTACCCTAACCCTAACCCTAACACTAACCCTAACACTAACCCTAACACTAACCCTAACACTGACATTAATTCTTACCCTAACCCTAACCCTAACACTAACACTAACCCCAACACTAACCCTAACCCTAACACTAACCCTAACATTAACCCTAACCTAACACTAACACTAACCCTAACCCCAACACTAACCCTAACACTAACCCTAACCCTAACCCTAACCCTAACACTAACCCTAACACTGACATTAATACTTACCCTAACCCTAACACTAACCCTAACACTAACCCTGACACTAACCATAACATTAACCCTAACACTGACATTAATACTTACCCTGACACTAACACTAACACTAGCCCTAACCCTAACACTAACCCTAACCCTAACACTGACATTAATACTTACCCTAACCCTAACCCTAACACTGACATAAATACGTACCCTAACCCTAACACTAACCCTAACACTAACCCTAACACTAACCCTAACCCTAACCCTAACACTAACCCTAACACTAACCCTAACCCTAACCCTAACACTAACCCTAACACTGACATTAATACTTACCCTAACCCTAACCCTAACACTAACCCTAACCTAACACTAACACTAACCCTAACACTAACCCTAACCCTAACACTAACCCTAACACTAACCCTAACCCTAACACTAACCCTAACATTAACCCTAACCTAACACTATCACTAACCCCAACACTAACCCTAACCCTAACCCTAACCCTAACACTAACCCTAACCTAACACTAACACTAACCCTAACACTAACCCTAACACTGACATTAATACTTACCCTAACCCTAACACTAACCCTGACACTAACCCTGACACTAACCCTGACACTAACCCTGACACTAACCCTAACACTAACCCTAACACTAACCCTAACACTGACATTAATACTTACCCTAACCCTAACACTAACCCTAACACTGACATTAATACTTACCCTAACCCTAACACTAACCCTGACACTAACCCTGACACTAACCCTGACACTAACCCTAACACTAACCCTAACCCTAACCCTAACACTAACCCTAACACTAACATTAACCCTAACCCTAAAACTAACACTAGTCCTAACCCTAACACTAACGCTAACACTAACCCTAACACTGACATTAATACTAACCCTAACCCTAACACTAACATCAGCCCTAACCTTAACACTAACCCTAACACTAACCCTAACACTAACCTTAACACTAACCCTAACACTAACCCTAACACTAACCCTAACCCTAACCCTAACACTAACCCTAACACTAACACTAACCCAAACACTAACCCCAACACTAACCCTAACCCTAACACTAACCCTAACACTAACACTAACCCTAACCCTCACACTACCCTAACACTAACCCTAACACTAACACTAACCCTAACACTAACACTTACCCTAACACTGACATCAATACTTACCCTAACCCTAACACTAGCCCTAACCCTAACACTAACGCTAACACTAACCCTAACACTAACCCTAACCCTAACCCTAACACTAACCCTAACACTAACCCTAACCCTAACACTAACCCTCACACTGACATTTATACTTACCCTAACCCTAACCCTAACACTGACATAAATACGTACCCTAACCCTGACACTAACCCTAACCCTAACCCTAACACTAACCCTAACACTGACATTAATACTTACCCTAACCCTAACCCTAACACTAACCCTAACCTAACACTAACACTAACCCTAACACTAACCCTAACCCTAACACTAACCCTAACACTAACCCTAACCCTAACACTAACCCTAACATTAACCCTAACCTAACACTATCACTAACCCCAACACTAACCCTAACCCTAACCTGACCAACCTCAGGAGAAAACGCTGCCTCCACTTCTGTCTTTCCAACTGAATATTCCATCTTGGGAGGATGTGGTAGCGAATAAATTCACTTGAACACTAATTCACTTGATGGCATTTCCCTTGTGTGGCCCCTCAAGCCCCGTTTGGGAGCCACCGCCATGTGTCCATACTGAACGACATGAAGAAGTAAATGAGACACGACGTTTAGTATTTTTAGTATTTTTACAGCTTATAGAGGTTATTGTGCGTAATCACCAGGTGTCATGACATTTCACAGCATATATGTACGACCGTATGTATTTGTATGTGACAAATAATCTCTTGAACTTGAACTTGAACTTGAACTTGAATCTTCATAATGAACATACAAAGTCAAAACACATGAGAATGACGTGCAGACTTATTGATGGGATTTAGGTTTGTTGCCCCCTGCTGGAAAGGAGCAGAACTCCAGCGCTGCTCCTCGAGCCGCGGAGGAGACCATCCAGCTCCACCCCATGGGGGTGTTATGGTTATTTACTTTCACACTAATCCTTTTTCACAATTTTCAGTGTTTTGGGGTTTTATTTATTCACTTATTCAAACTTGTGTACTGGTGTTGTATAGTTCCTTGTTTGATAACATTTTGAGTTAAATCATTTTTGTTTCTTTGCTCCGTCCCTGTATGTGCCTCCCCTCCCGGTTCCTTTGGTTCGCTCCGTGTCAGTGCTCTTTACGTGGAAAACCTGTTTTACCTGTTTTACCTGTTTTACCTGTTTTACCTGTTTTACCTGTTTTGTCCTGGATTGAAGTTTTTGTTCTGTTTCTTACTTAAGTTCATGAGGAAATGTTTCCTCCTGAACTTGTTCTGCAAACGTCATAAAGAGACTTTACTTTTTGGTCGATAAATCCTCATTTTTTGCATCGATCTTTCAAACTGGGAGCGTTTGATGGTGCATGTGCCTGCATCCTCCACCGCTCCTCCTCTCCTCCATCTCTCCTCCATCTCTCCTCCTCTCCTCCATCTCTCCTCCTCTCCTCCATCTCTCCTCCTCTCCTCCACCTCTCCTCCATCTCTCCTCCTCTCCTCCACCTCTCCTCCTCTCCTTCCATCTCTCCTCCTCTCCTTCCACCTCTCCTCCTCTCCTCCACCTCTCCTCCTCTCCTCCATCTCTCCTCCTCTCCTCCACCTCTCCTCCATCTCTCCTCCTCTCCTCCACCTCTCCTCCTCTCCCTCCATCTCTCCTCCTCTCCTCCATCTCTCCTCCATCTCTCCTCCTCTCCTCCACCTCTCCTCCTCTCATTCCACCTCTCCTCCTCTCCTTCCACCTCTCCTCCTCTCCTCCATCTCTCCTCCTCTCCTCCATCTCTCCTCCTCTCCTCCATCTCACCTCCTCTCCTTCCACCTCTCCTCCTCTCCTTCCACCTCTCCTCCTCTCCTCCATCTCTCCTCCTCTCCTCCATCTCTCCTCCTCTCCTTCCACCTCTCCTCCTCTCCCTCCATCTTTCCTCCTCTCCTTCCATCTCTCCTCCTCTCCTTCCATCTCTCCTCCTCTCCCTCCATCTCTCCTCCATCTCTCCTCCTCTCCTCCACCTCTCCTCCTCTCCTTCCACCTCTCCTCCTCTCCTTCCACCTCTCCTCCTCTCCTCCATCTCTCCTCCTCTCCTCCATCTCACCTCCTCTCCTCCATCTCTCCTCCTCTCCTTCCACCTCTCCTCCTCTCCTCCATCTCTCCTCCTCTCCCTCCATCTCTCCTCCTCTCCTCCATCTCTCCTCCTCTCCTTCCATCTCTCCTCCTCTCCCTCCATCTCTCCTCCTCTCCTCCATCTCTCCTCCATCTCTCCTCCTCTCCTCCACCTCTCCTCCTCTCCTTCCACCTCTCCTCCTCTCCTTCCACCTCTCCTCCTCTCCTCCATCTCTCCTCCTCTCCCTCCATCTCTCCTCCTCTCCTCCATCTCTCCTCCTCTCCTCCACCTCTCCTCCTCTCCTTCCACCTCTCCTCCTCTCCTTCCACCTCTCCTCCTCTCCTCCATCTCTCCTCCTCTCCTCCATCTCTCCTCCTCTCCTTCCATCTCTCCTCCTCTCCCTCCATCTCTCCTCCTCTCCTCCATCTCTCCTCCATCTCTCCTCCTCTCCTCCACCTCTCCTCCTCTCCTTCCACCTCTCCTCCTCTCCTTCCACCTCTCCTCCTCTCCTCCATCTCTCCTCCTCTCCCTCCATCTCTCCTCCTCTCCTCCATCTCTCCTCCATCTCTCCTCCTCTCCTCCACCTCTCCTCCTCTCCTTCCACCTCTCCTCCTCTCCTTCCACCTCTCCTCCTCTCCTCCATCTCTCCTCCTCTCCTCCATCTCTCCTCCTCTCCTTCCACCTCTCCTCCTCTCCCTCCATCTCTCCTCCTCTCCCTCCATCTTTCCTCCTCTCCTTCCATCTCTCCACCTCTCCTCCTCTCCTTCCATCTCTCCTCCTCTCCTCCATCTCTCCTCCTCTCCCTCCATCTCTCCTCCTCTCCTCCATCTCTCCTCCTCTCCCTCCATCTCTCCTCCTCTCCTCCACCTCTCCTCCTCTCCTTCCACCTCTCCTCCTCTCCCTCCATCTCTCCTCCTCTCCCTCCATCTCTCCTCCTCTCCTCCATCTCTCCTCCATCTCTCCTCCTCTCCTCCACCTCTCCTCCTCTCCTTCCACCTCTCCTCCTCTCCTCCATCTCTCCTCCATCTCTCCTCCTCTCCTCCACCTCTCCTCCTCTCCTTCCACCTCTCCTCCTCTCCTCCACCTCTCCTCCTCTCCTCCACCTCTCCTCCTCTCCTTCCACCTCTCCTCCTCTCCCTCCATCTCTCCTCCTCTCCTCCATCTCTCCTCCATCTCTCCTCCTCTCCTCCACCTCTCCTCCTCTCCTCCATCTCTCCTCCTCTCCTCCACCTCTCCTCCTCTCCTCCATCTCTCCTCCTCTCCTCCATCTCTCCTCCATCTCTCCTCCTCTCCTCCACCTCTCCTCCTCTCCTTCCACCTCTCCTCCTCTCCTCCATCTCTCCTCCTCTCCTCCACCTCTCCTCCTCTCCTCCATCTCTCCTCCTCTCCTCCACTGATGGAAAGCAGAGTATTGATTTAATGCATTAGTCCGACCGGCTACAGGAAGCAGATGGATCACAATATCACACAGTACATCTGAGAAAAAGGACTAGTAGTACTATAACTACTGTACTGTCATGGCCAGTACTACTACTACCAGTATTATTACTACTACTACTACTACCAGTATTATTACTACTACTTCTACCAGTATTACTACAACTACCAGTATTACTACTACTACTACTACTACTACTACCAGTATTAGTACTACTACTACTACCAGTTTTACTACTACTACTACTACTACTACTACTACTACCAGTATTAGTACCACTACTACCAGTATTATTACTACTACTACTACTACTACCAGTAATAGTACTACTACTACTACCAGTATTAATACTACTACTACTACTACTACTACTACTACTACTACCACCACCAGTATTAGTACTACTAGTACTACCAGTATTGACCAGTATTTTTACAACTTCTACTACCAGTATTAGTACTACTAGTACTACCAGTATCAGTACTCTCCTAGAGTAGAGGAGGAAGAGGAGGAGGATGTCGAGTGGGAGGAAGAGGAGGAGGAGGAAGAGGAAGAGCAGGAAGAGGAGGAGGAAGAGGAGGAGGATGAAGAGGAGGAAGAGGAGGAGGAGGAAGAGGAGGAGGAGGAGGAAGAGGAGGAGGAGGAAGAGGAGGAGGAGGAGGAAGAGGAGGAGGAGGAAGAGGCCTTTTAAGATTGAGATTCCCAGACACAGATATTCATGGATGGAGGAAGGATGTGGTTCCATTGAAGCTTCATATTGTTTCAACTTGGCAGGAGACGTGGCCACGCCCTCCTCCAGTCTGCAGGGAGTCGCTCACAGTGTTTTTATTTAGTCCTCAGTTTCCTACTTCACGCGGCTTTATTCTACTTTTATATGAGTTTGTTTAAGCAAAAAGTGTCAATTACTTTTATCAAATTATAGAATTATAAAATAATGTAAAAAATAAATGGAGGTTCCTCCGCTCAGTGTCCCTGTGGGAAAGCAAACTGTGGTTATTTAACCACGTGAGAAGCATCAACACCTGAACCTGGAGCACAGGGCCCTCCAGGTCAGAGCGGGGCCCTCCAGGTCAGAGCGGGGCCCTCCAGGTCAGAGCGGGGCCCTCCAGGTCAGAGCGGGGCCCTCCAGGTCAGAGCGGGGCCTTCCAGGTCAGAGCGGGGCCCTCCAGGTCAGAGCGGGGCCTTCCAGGTCAGAGCGGGGCCCTCCAGAGGGACAACGGGCCCCAGAAGCATGATAAAATCATTGTATGTCATCCAACAGCGTAACGTGTCCCCATCATGAGCACAAGGAAACTGCTCCATGTTTTCTTGGTGGGTGGAGTTACTGGAGAGGTGGATGCATTTCTACATTCTCAAGATCTGGACTATGGGCTCAACATAATGCTTAAAACTTCAACGCCGCAACATATACAGTTATTAATAAGGATGAGAATAACAGAGGGAATGGAGGGTGAGAGCCCGGTGCTGAGTGGGCTCCCGGGAGGACGAGCGGCTGAGTCCTGACGAACACGACAGGAAGTGATAATGGATCAGAGCAGATGAGTGGAAACGCAGAGATGCCTGAAGTGATGATGTGTGTATGGAAATAATAATCACATGTAAAGTATAATATCACAGATAAAGAGGATGTCTTGTTGTTCTGTTTTACAGAGTATTTAAGAAGGCAAGTCCCAACGGAAAGGTACCTTCTACAGTCTCTCACTAAAGAAAGAGTTTATCATCACCTTTATAAAAAATGAATATTTAATAGTTACCACATTTTTCACAAAATAATATTTATGCGAAGTTCCATACAATCCTGCAAATAAATAAAAATCGACATTTATTTATTTATTTATTTAGAAATAGAATAATAACAGTGGGTAACTTGTTCTTGCTATCCATATTTATTTTTGTTAAAAAATTAATTAAAATTAATTCTTTAATTTTTAAGTTTATTTGTGTGTTTGTGTCGGCAGCTGATCGTGTATCTGGGAAAAAGGGACTTTGTGGACCATGTGGACCTGGTGGAGCCTGTAGGTAAGAGCTGCTCTGATTGGACCACTTCACAACAAGAAAGGACCAAAAGGAGCACAGTGCTGATGTGTGTGTGTGTGTGTGTGTGTCTCTCTCTCTCTTCACAGATGGTGTAGTTCTGATTGATCCAGAGTATCTGAAGGAGAGAAAAGGTGATTGATCAGTGTTACTGGGTGGGTACTAAGTGTGTACTGCGTGTACACTGAGCGTGTACTGAGCGTGTACTCATGTGTTCCTCTCCCAGTGTTCGTGACCCTGACGTGTGCTTTCCGTTACGGCCGTGAGGACCTGGACGTGCTGGGACTGACCTTCAGGAAGGACCTCTTCGTGGCCAACGTCCAGGCCTTCCCTCCGCTGCCCGAGGACAAGAAGAGCGTCACGCGTCTCCAGGAACGCCTGATCAAAAAACTGGGCGAGCACGCCTACCCGTTCACCTTCGAGGTAGAGCAAGGCATCAGCGTTGGCGCGGTTAGGGGTTCCACTTCCGGTGCAGCTCTGGGGACAGAGCTACCAGAAACATTGGTGTTGGATCCATCTAAAGCCCTTTCCAGAGAGAGCTGGTCCCGGTCCTGATTGAAATGCAAGGCCTGGTGTTTTAGTAAATTAAGCACCGCCGCTAGAGAACGTGGAAGCCCTTATCCAGGGTTTCTGCAATTTTTGTGTAGGCGTTGACAAAGATATGTTGACAAGTATAAATCATGTTACCGGGCGAGTACTGTGATACTAATACACCTGGAAAGGGCTTTAGGATACCAGTGGAATCCAGTGAAAGAGGGTTAATGTGGTTTGAACCTGACTCAAGGTTCTAAGGTTCTGCAGGCCTCATGGTGAGCCTGGTGAATCCTCAGCTCTGTGACTGACTGGTTCTGTCTGCTCTCTAGATTCCACTCAACCTGCCATGTTCTGTCACTCTTCAGCCCGGACCCGAGGACACGGGGAAGGTAAAGCTGCGTCCTCCCGTTCCCTCCGTAGTCAGTCAGGCAAGATTGTGATGTTCTGATGTTCGTCTCTCCTCAGGCCTGTGGTGTGGACTTTGAAGTGAAGGCTTTCTGTGCAGAAAACGTTGAAGAAAAGATCCATAAGCGGTAAAAATCTGTTTAAATATGATCTGTGTGAACAACAAAATGAAATGACCCCATCAGCCGGCAGACTGATGCTTACAAAGAGACAGATCACTAAACATCCAGCATGTGATTAAGTGAACCAGCAGCTAACTCCCTGTCAGGGATTGAAATATTATTTTGCATAAGCTCTGTCAAGTCTGATTGTCAGGAGCTGAATTCTATGCTGCTTGTGTTGGGATGGTGGGCGTGTCCCCGGGACTCTTCTAATGTTCATATCTGCTCTGCACATCATGCTGGCTGCTCGCCGTGTTTGTAGGAACTCTGTGCGCCTGGTGATCAGGAAGGTCCAATACGCTCCAGAGAAGCCGGGACCTCAGCCCATGGCAGAAACCACCCGACAGTTCCTCATGTCGGACAAACCTCTCCACCTTGAAGCCTCACTGGACAAGGAGGTGAGTGTAGGTTAATACAGCACCACGCCCCAGAAGGCTAGGAACACAGGTGCGCTTTGCACTTTGCCCTCATAAATTGAAAAAAGTGAACAATACGCATTGAGAAACAATGCAGCAGGACCAACGCTGTGTGGTGCTCGGGTCACATAATGTTGAGATCCGCCCTGCAGTACTAACAACTGGTACTGTTGGTACTGCAGGGCCCGCAGTAGCACAGGGCTCCGAGGACAGTTCATGGAAGAGGGTCAAACTTGTCGGTTTCCCTTCAGATTTACTACCACGGAGAGCCCATCAGTGTCAACGTGCACGTCACCAACAACACCAACAAGACCGTGAGGAAGATGAAGATCTCAGGTAGCTTCCTCGTGTGTTGGTGTGTTTTCCTGGTGCTTTGTTCCGAGCAGATGGAGACTAAGGCCTCGTGTCTCCACAGTGCGGCAGTATGCAGACATCTGCCTCTTCAACACGGCTCAGTACAAATGTCCAGTGGCCACCGAAGAGTCCGAGTGAGTTCACTTTGTTGAGTTTGTCTCTGCATATACAACACTGCCGCAGTACAACTTCTCACTTCATCTCACAAAGAAATATTTAGGAACATGATTCTAGATGCTGAAAATCATGATGGAGATGTTGACCATAAACCACCATCATGCACCAACCGAAAGATGCTGCTTGTTGTACAAAGGTCATCGCAATCACATTGGTCCAAAGTTTTAACTGCTCCGTCATTTGAAATGACCCCATCATTAACAACACTGTTTGAATTCTATGGGGACGTCTAAACAGTGAGTCTATGGGGATTTCAGGGAAACTGTAGGGAGTTCCCAAGTTCAGAAAACTTAAGAAAATGATTTATTTTTATTGAAGTTATATTATAATGTAATTTATTTCAATATAATACACATTTCAATGTTTTTAAACCATGAAACACCAAAACAACACGAGAAAACAAAATCTCTGCATGACTGGTTCTCAGAGTTCTGGTTCTGTATGTCCTCATAGTTGTGGTTCTGTTGGTATTGTATCTTCTCAGAGTTCTGGTACTTTATGAACTCAGAGTTGTGGTTTTGTTGGTACTATGTGTCCTCAGAGTTCTGGTACTGTATGTTCTCAGAGTTCTGCTATTGTTGGTACTGTATGTTCTTAGAGTTCTGGTACTGTTGGTTCTGTATGTCCTCAGAGTTGTGGTTCTGTTGGTACTGTATGTCCTCAGAGTTCTGGTACCATATGGTGACAGAGTTCTGTTACTGTATGGTGTCAGAGTTCTGGTACCGTATGCTCTCAGAGTTCTGATACTGTATATCCTCAGAGTTCTGGTACTGTTGGTACTGTATGTCCTTAAATTTCTGGTACTGAATGTTTTCAGAGTTATGGTACTGTTGGTACTGTATGTCCTCAGAGTTCTGGCACCGTATGGTGTCAGAAATCGGGTACTGTATGTTCTCAGAGTTCTGGTACTGTTGGTGCTATATGTCGTCAGACTTGTGGTTCTGTTGGTGCTGTTTGTTCTTAGAGTTCTGGTACTGTATGTACTCATCGTTGTAGTTCTGTTGGTACTGTATGTACTCATCGTTGTAGTTCTGTTGGTACTGTATGTTCTCAGAGTTCTGGTACTGTTGGTTCTAAATGCCCTCAGAGTTGTGGTTCTGTTTGTACTGATTGTTCTCAGAGTTCTGGTCCTGTTGGTACTCTATGTTCTTAGAGTTCTGGTACTGTCAGTTCCGTATGTTCTCAGAGTTCTGGTACCTTATGGTGTCAGAGTTCTGGTTCTGTATGTCCTCAGATTTCTGGTACCGTATGGTGTCAGAGTTCTGGTACCGTCTGTTCTCAGAGTTGCGGTTCTGTTGGTACTGTATGTTGTCAGAGTTCTGGTACCATATGTTCTCAGAGTTCTGGTACTGTTGGTTCTGTATGTCCTCAGACCTGTAGTTCTGTTGGTGCTGTATGTTCTCAGAGTTCTGGTACCGTCTGTGCTCAGAGTTGCGGTTCTGTTGGTACTGTATGTCGTCAGAGTTCTGGTACCATATGTTCTCAGAGTTCTGGTACTGTTGGTTCTGTATGTCCTCAGACCTGTAGTTCTGTTGGTGCTGTATGTTCTCAGAGTTCTGGTACTGTCTGTGCTCAGAGTTGCGGTTCTGTTGGTACTGTATGTCGTCAGAGTTCTGGTACCATATGTTCTCAGAGTTCTGGTACTGTTGGTTCTGTATGTCCTCAGACCTGTAGTTCTGTTGGTACTGTATGTTGTCAGAGTTCTGGTACCATATGTTCTCAGAGTTCTGGTACTGTTGGTTCTGTATGTCCTCAGACCTGTAGTTCTGTTGGTGCTGTATGTTCTCAGAGTTCTGGTACCGTCTGTGCTCAGAGTTGCGGTTCTGTTGGTACTGTATGTCGTCAGAGTTCTAGTACCATATGTTCTCAGAGTTCTGGTACTGTTGGTTCTGTATGTCCTCAGACCTGTAGTTCTGTTGGTGCTGTATGTTCTCGGAGTTCTGGTACCGTCTGTGCTCAGAGTTGCGGTACTGTTGGTACTGTATGTTCTTAAAGTTCTGGTACTGTTAGTTCTGTATGTTATCAGAGTTGTGGTACCGTATGGTGTCAGAGTTCCGTGTGTTGCTCTGTGTTCTCAGTGACCTGGTCGCTCCCAGCGCCACCTTCTGTAAAGTCTTCACCCTCACACCTTTCCTCGCCAACAACCGGGAGAAACGGGGTTTGGCTTTAGACGGAAAACTGAAGCACGAGGACACCAACCTGGCGTCCAGCACTCTGTAAGTCCCCAGAACCTTCTTCTAACGGATCCCTACAAGGGCGATAGAACTTTCTGTTAGAACCTTCCGACCAGATGGCCAAAGCCACATTGTTTATCGTCATATGGGCTCAATTTAGGCTTGAGTCCTACGATCCAGTGTCTCTGCGCTCGTGTACTTTAATGCGCATAGATGTCGTGTGAAAGCTCCGTTCGTACTTTGTGGTGCAGGTTAAAAGACGGCGCCAACAAAGAGGTTCTGGGAATCATTGTGTCCTACAAGGTGAAAGTGAAGCTGGTGGTGTCTCGTGGAGGGTAAGGACGAGCTGCAGCACCTCCACACAGAACAGAGACATCACATCCCCCCAAACGCTGCTCACACCTTCTGCTCCCTCTGCTTCTACCTTTCAGGATCCTGGGCGATCTGGCGGCCAGGTAACCTTTGACCTCCTGTGATGTCACTCCGTACATTATTGGAACAAACAGGAATTTTTTTTCAGCATTATCATTTGGGGAAGTTTATACAAGATCAATATTCATCCCGTGGATCCGCGGAATATGCGGTCACAGCTGCCGAGCTGTGAACAATGACCGTCTCCATTCCCTTGTATCGCTCCGCCTGCATTCTCTTGCTAACACTAGCTAGCAGCGCCATCTTGTGACACAAAACTACAATGGAGGACCTGGAATTACATTTCAGGGCGGTGTACAGCTGGCGGGCTGCTACCTCCAAAATAACCCCCTGAGCAATGGTTCAACACCTGATCACCGGGTCGGGGGGCGTTCTCATCCAAGCGCATCACAACATCTTTTTAAATTTCAAGATGCTACAACATCACTGAGCAAACTCTAGTGTTTGGAATAGACGGAGTCTGAGTTCGGGTCTGAAAAAACCCATCGACCTTCCAGGACGGTGATGGAACAGGAACAGAAAGTACAGAAGTTGTTGCGTATGAAGCGGTTGTGTCGTTGTCTTTCAGTGACGTCTCCGTGGAGCTGCCCTTCACATTGATGCATCCAAAGCCGCTGGAAGACTCCATCTACCGGGACGGTAAGACGGTCCCGCCGAGCGCGCTCCCTTGTTCCCTTCCACGCGTCCGTGAAACCGTGTTTGTGCTTTGTTGCAGCTCCCGACGACGTTCCCATCGACACAAACCTGATAGAATTCGACACGCAGTAAGTCCGTCCTTCTGTCCTCAGTCTTATTAATAATCCACGACTTTCTTCCTGTCTCCGTACTCAGGTCAAACAGCTCCAGTGAATTATTCATGCGCTGTTTGTCTCCTCCATCAGCAAAATGACAGCATCTCCACCCTCCATTAGCTCAGCGTTGCTTTAAGGCTGCTCGGCCACGCTCCCCTGTGACTTGACTTTTTCACATTTGCACCATCGGGGGCCGTTGGGAGGCACCGTTTGCATTTCCCTTCAGACTCTGGCAGTCGTCTTCCGCTCTGCAAATATTAAAACCTGACGACTGTTTAGTGTCACAGCTTGACCAGTTTGAATGGATGGATGTTAAACGGAGATTACACTAGAACCAAGTGGGCGGGGCCTAACAGTTTTAGTTTTGTCTTTTTGTTTGAGATCCAAAAATGATTGAATTTGCAGTGGTTTTTCTCCAAACATGCGATGGAATTTATGAAGTTTTGTGGTTTTTTTGCAATCATTTTGTGGCAATAGGCACTTTTTTTTTTTACACTGCCACCAATGAAGGAGGCAATAGAAATACAGCGGAAATCGGTCGAATCGAAATGAATTATTGCGATCGCAAAATTGCGGTTTCTTTTAGAGAGGAAGAGTCATTGAGTCTGATATCAACCCATCTCCTCCCTCAGCGATGACGACATCATCTTCGAAGACTTCGCCCGTCAGCGGCTGATCGGGCCCAAGGAGGACGAGGACGAGGAGGGGGCGGAGTCTCCCCAGCTGAAGGACAGATAGAGGACGGACGTCCGTCCTTGGCGTGCTGCTGCTGTGTCGTCTTCTCGTCCACGTCGGTCTCCACAGCACCACCGTGTGGAGCATCCAGGTCCTGCAGTCTCGACCTCGCTGCTGTCTGAGGGGTGGAGCAGCGCGCTAACTGTAGGCATGGACTCCCCACGGCAGGGACCCAACACCACCCACATGTAGAGAGACTTTCAGACAGCAAATGGTTATATTGTACCACTCATACTGCCGGATCCCACTGAGTAGAGGATCATGGGTAGTTTGACAGTCGTTGTAATAAATGCTGCATTCCATTGAAGTCGGAACTTGGACAAACCCGACCTCCCGCTTGGAAAGTGCAAAGGAACGGTCATTTAAGTTGAGTCGACCTGAGGTCACGGCAACATGGCGGCACACCCGCTGACGGTGCACAAAGGCCCCTTTGCATGAGTTTCTATTACAAAACACTAACGTCCATCTAAACTACTTTGTACTTTTAGTTCCAGATGCTGTAGAATTCACAAGCTGCCAAACAAACACATTTGCCACAGCGGCCATGTTTCTCCAAACAGGGGCGACGGGGCACATTTAGCAGGGAGGTGGGGAACACCGACTTCCAATGGAATGCAGCAAAAGACGTCCTCACTAGACACAGGTGGAGACGTCAGACACATTTCTGACCAATCAGAGAGCGTGGAACAGTGTGTTTCCTGTTGGGACAGGAAGTAGGAACCAGGGTCTGAGCGCTGGTGACATACGGCCTAGTGTGCATGGGGCGTGCTAACGTGTTTAATGTTTAACGAATGTGGTAAATAGTCCATGTTTGTACAGGCGCTCCTGGTTTAACTACTCACATTATCCATCCAATAATATCAGTCACTGTTCCCTGAAGCTCCACATTCCACAGCTCTTGGTTCTGCTACGCCAGGACAAGTCCTGGTCCAAAATCAGAACCGCTGGGATGTCACAATATTCTCATATCTCAGTTACATGATAACGGTAACAAGTGGTTTTAAAAGCTCACAGCTGTTTCAAGATATCAAACATTCCCTTTATAGTTTTATTATTATTATTATAATTATTATTGAAAAGGAATCCTGTATATTCAACTGCATCTTTAATAAAAGGATCTGTGGCATCCTGCCTGTTTTTGTATGTGTGTGCGTGTGTGTGCAGAGATGGGCAGTATTTAAATTGTAATACATATTGAAATACATATTTGAATTACTTTGTGTATTTTTTGTAATTTGTTTTGAATATGGGTAAAAAACAAAAACAAATGTGTATCAACATACTTTTGGGTGAAGTATTTTTGTATCAAAATTATTCAAATTACTTTTCAACATGTCAAATTAAATTCATTCTAATGATCCTGAATTACCCGAAGGATCAATAAAGTCTTCTCTGATCTGTTCTGTGCTGACATCGTCTGACGTCAATAAAGAGTTTTATTATATTATTTTGTGTTTTGCATGGAACCAAACGTCATTTACATCAAAATAATAAAACAAATAAGATCAAATGATGATCACAGCCCCAGCTTCTTACATTTAGAATGTGGATGGAGTTTAGAGTCCCAACTCGTAAAGTTATTCATGGAAATAACAACTACAGACAAGGTCTCGTTCTTCTCAACAAATGATGCAGTAAATGACTGAATAAATGAACAAATGAACAAATGAACAAATTAATGAATGAATATGATGCATGATGCTCTGAGTGTGTTCATGTTGAGATGTAACTCAACACCACCAATAAAAACCCAGAAAACCCCACACGAGGCCGTGTTCTGACACGAAAACAAAGTGGAAAACAAACAAGCGTCCACGCCGTGACATGACGACCAAACGTTGAACGTCACACGTTGCAGTAGAAACAAGAACAAAAAACGAGTGAACGTGACAGAGCGGACTCAACAGAAGCTTCTTCAAAGATGAATAGAAACTAAAAGTTCAATAAAAGTTTGAAACTGAAACGTCAAACTCCCTCTTTGTATTTCCCGCCCAGCGATGCCACGCCCGCACACACGGAGCAGCGACGCCGCAAATATTGGGGTTTTGACAACTCAACGTAAGTTGACGCAGCGTTGGTTGGTTGAAGGTGATCTTCAAAGTGAGATCCGTTCTGATGCCATAATTTTTAAATAAGAGAGGTTCAATCTGAAAGAGGAAGTGATGAGAAAATTTCTATTGTTTGTAGAGGCAGCCTCTGTCGCCTCCGTCGCCTCCGTCGCTGCAGCAGCTTCTGAGGAACTTTATCGATGGAAACAGTGAAACAACTTTATTTCTTTAGTTCAGGTCTTTTTATATTTATTAGTGTTGTGTGAAATAAATCCTTATCTATAAACAGTGGCTGTTTTTGTTATTTCTGTGTTTGTGGAAGCATCTTACTCCTTTGTTATGTAAACCACAATAACCAGGATGAACCATCACACTTTACATCTTTATTTGGGAACGTAATCTACATGTTATAAACGCTTAATTAGCACCTTCATTCAATACAGTGATATCAGTATAATATACTATAATAAAGAAACAGCATTATAGAAACAGGAATAACTGGTTATATTCAAAATGTATGACTTGATTTAACTTAATTCTTCCCACAATAGATGTCTCTGAATTAAAATATAATACATATTCAAATAAATAATAACAATTGTAAAACTATTTAACATGGTGATATGATGTTAGTAGTACCAAGCAGCGACCTCTACTGGACAGTAAGGAACTACAGACAGACAGACAGACAGACAACAACTTCAATCTTGATTTACGGCTGCGTTTGCACATCTCCACAATAGTTTTTAAAATCTTTTTCATATTGTTTTTTTCTCTAAATATTGTCTTCATTCTCTAAATGAACGATTTATTCTTTATTCTCACTTTTTTTTAATTCAACCTTTAATCTTGTAGTTTGGATTTTTTTCTCACAACAAATTTTATATCCTCTTCCAGAAACATCACAAAGCGAAATTTAACTTTTAATAACAGTGTGAAGGGTCAGACAGGCAGACAGGCAGACAGGCAGACAGACAGACAGGCAGACAGGTATCAGATGTACCTTCTTTCCTTTCCTCCACCGAGTCCCACAGGAACAAACCTTCCCAAAGGAAACGTTCTCACGTGCTTTTTCTGTCGCTTGGAACAAGCGGAACAGTCGCAACTTTCACCGAAATAACTTTGTTTTGTTTGATTTTGAAAACTTTGTAAAAGCCGTTTCTAATTTCTTTGGTTCGCACCCCGTATATGATGGGGTTGACGGTGGCCGGCAGCAGGATGTACATGAGTCCCAGGAAGGTGTTGATGTCGGTGGGGATGGGGATGTGCAGGTTCCTGGACAGGAAGGTGACGCTGCCAACCAGGTAGAAGACCAGCATCACCATCAGGTGAGTCCCGCAGGTGTGGAAGGCCTTCCGCTTCTCCCCGGTCGCCGTCCGCAGCACGGTGTTCAGGATGCGTGCGTAGGACAGGACGATGAGGGAGATGTCCACGCCCACGAAGAAGACGATGACCGCCATCCCGGTGGCGTGGCTGCCCTCGGTGCTGCCGCACGCCAGGCTCACCAGCGCCATGTGGTCGCAGTAGCTGTGCAGGATCACGTTGGACCTGCAGAAGGACAGGGAGCCGGCCAGACCCACCAGCGTCAGCATAATCGCCCCGCTCCGCACCAGCGTAAACACCAGCAGCTTGAAGAACATGGAGGAGTTGATGATCTCGGCGTAGCGCAGGGGTCTGCAGATGGCCACGTAGCGGTCCAGGGCCATGGCTAGAAGCAGGGTGGACTCCACCGAGGAGAAGAAGTGGACCACGAACATCTGGGTCAGACAGCCCGGCAGGGAGATCTGGTCCCAGTCAAACAGGAAGCCCAGGAGCATGTTGGGAATGATGGCCGTCACCACCGCCACGTCGACCGCGCACAGCGCCGCGATGAGCAGGTACATGGGGCCGTGCAGGCTCTCCATGTTCCCGATGACGTAGACCAGCAGCGAGTTCCCCAGCAGGACGCAGGCGTAGGAGGCTGAGAAGGGGATGGACAGCAGGCGTCTGTGCCGGGACAGCGCCGGGAAGCCCAGAAACTCAAAGGTATCGTGGGAGAGGTTTGTTCCACTGGAATGCTCCAGCATGGCAGCTCAGGTCCATTCAGATCAGCTGCACGGAAGAACCTGGAACTCTGGTCTCAGCCTTCTGAAGCTCCACCAGACTGGTCCGTTTTGTTGTCTTCAGTCAGATATGACTGAGAGAAGACTCCCTCTAGGTGCATACCTGCTGGTCCGTGATGGTCTCGTGGTTGGTGTCGGTCCTCTGGACGGACCGGTCCTTCCGGGACTTAAAGCTCCTCCGGCTCCTCTCGGACGCCTGAACAAACTAACCTGAAACGTACTCAACTGCTGAAACTGTTGGAGACCAATTTGTGTCCAATCCAGCCCCAAACCCCAATAACAGCATCACATCACACCTTCAGATTGATTAAATGAAGTCCAAGCAGATTGTCCTGTGTTTCATCTTTAAGATCATCTAAAGACAACCAGCTCAACAGTGACCAACAGAATATTTATTGAAACTAATAAAGATAATGATTTGTATTCAGAACCTGCATGGAACTAATTAAGCTCATGTGTTTTTCTCCCACTGCTCCCATTAAATAGAAATGACAGCCTTGTGGTGCGTTCTGGGCCAATTATCTGGGACGGGTGTTGTTTCAACATTTAACACCCCTGGGATAATAATAATAATTATTATTATAATTACAATTATAATTATAATTATAATAATAATAATAATTATTAATATTATAATTATTATTATTATTATTAGGGTTCCAGCCCCAATTGTTAGTGTTTCGGGAAAATTCTCAGAATTTTGACATCTTAAACTATCTGGAACACAAAATTGGCAGAACCTGCGAACACGGTTTACGTTTTTACATCTTGTTTAAACCGTTATGTCACAAACATCTTGTATTTGACGTTTCATCCAAATGGATCCTCATAAGGAGCAGAAATTAGTAAAAAACCAAACAACTTTGACCCAAATATTCAGCTGGTCCTGCTTGACTGATACATCACTATTCATAACCAAAATATAGGAGATGGGATTTACAGTAAGATGCTTTATGATGTCATCATGTTATTTACTCTAATGATATTTACAGTAAGACGCTTTATGACGTCATCAGATTATTTACTATAATGATATTTACAGTAAGATGCTTTATGATGTCATCATATTATTTACTATAAATGATATTTACAGTAAGACGCTTTATGACGTCATCATATTATTTACTATAATGATATTTACAGTAAGACACTTTATGACGTCATCATATTATTCTCTAGAAATGATATTTACAGTGAGATGCTTTATGACGTCATCATATTATTTACTAGAAATGATATTTACAGTAAGATGCTTTATGACGTCATCATATTATTTACTATAAATGTAGAGATTCTGATTTAAAATGTCCAGCTGGATTGTGTCCCGTGTGCTGCGTGGTCTCACTCTGTAGTGTTTAGATGTTACCAAACTATATTTATAAAGCTTCTTAGCTGCTAGATGTCAGTAGATCTGTTAGATTTTGTAGATATTGTAGATACTTAGTTCACCTTACTTCGCCGGATTCATGAAAAATACAAAAAACATTCGTCCACAAACATTCAAAACCACGTCGAGTCCAATCCACTGGAATGTGCGACTGAGTGATGCGTTCAAGATACAGCGAGGCGTCAGAAAAATAGATTCAAGATGTTTATTCGTCACATACATATACATACTTTCATACATATGTGCAGTGAAAGAAGCCGTGAAATGGTAATTACTCAAAGAAATACCATGGGGATGGTATCTCAGGAGGTAGAGCTGGTGGTCTAGTGATGTAAAGGTTGCTGGTTGGATCCCAGGCTCCTCCTGCTAGCATGCTGTAGTGTCCTTGAGCAAGACACTTAACCCCTCATTGCTCCTGATGGCTGCGTCCGTCAGTGTTTGAACAATTGTAAGTGGCTTTGGATAAAAGCGTCTGATCAATGTAATGTAATGTAAATACCACAATGTTTAAGGTATTTCATGGAAACGTAATTTATTGAAAATGTAAAAAAATAATTAACAATTAAATTAAGTATAGTAAATTTGACTGTTGACCGTTATCATAAATCTATGTGAATACATCATAATTGATGTATATGAGACACACGTCGCCGACCGTCACTGAGACTCCAGATGTACCTACATTATCAAGGTAAGTTATAACAATGAAAATATTTAGTTTAAAGTAAAAAATAAAACACTTTCTTAATAAACATCATAATACAACACCTATTTATATATTTCTAAAGTGAAATATATTTATAGTTATTGTTATGAAAAGTAATTACAAAACATGGACACAAAATGAACGAAACAATGTATTGATTAAAGGAAATAATCTTTATCAGGATATGAAAAAAAGTGAGAATAAATGATAATGTTCCAGGAAGAGATGATATTGCAATAACAGAATTGCCAAGAAGACAAATTTTGTTTAATACAACATTCCAAATAACGTATGCTGAGCTGTTAAATAATGATAATGCTATGCAGTTTGTATTTTATCTCGCTCCCATCTTCTTTCTGGAGGTTTCAGGAGGTTCACACCCCGGCGGTGACACGCCCCAGAAGAGCAGAGACACATCCCGGCGGTGACACAACATGCATGTAGAAGAGCGGCAGCGCCAGGTCCACGCACGACACCGGACCGATCAGGACACACATTGGCCAATGCAGCCCACTTTGGGCCAGAACCACCAACAACAGAAGTAAGTAGTAGTAAGTTCAAGTAGTATCTAGTAGTAAGTTCAAGTAGTAAGTAGTAAGTTCAAGTAGTAAGTAGTAGTAAGTTCACATAGTATGTAGTAGTAAATTCAAGTAGTAAGTAATAAGTTCAAGAAGTAAGTAGTAGTAAGTTCAAGTAGTGAGTTCAAGTAGTATGTAGTAGTAAGTTCAAGTAGTAAGTAGTAGTAAGTTTAAATAGTTAGTTCAAGTAGTAAGTAGTAGTAAGTTCAAGTAGTTAGTTCAAGTAGTAAGTAGTAGTATTAAGTTCAAGTAGTAAGTAGTAGTAAGTTCAAGTAGTAAGTAATAGTAGTAAGTTCAAGTAGTATGTAGTAGAAGTAAGTTCAAGTAGTAAGTAGTAGAAGTAAGTTCAAGTCGTAAGTAGTAGTAGTATTCAGTTTTTACCGCACCTGTAAGTTCTTACAGTCGTAAGAAAGTAGAGAAAGTAGAGAGGAAGAGGAGGAGGAGGAGGAGGAGGAGGAAGAGGAGGAGGAGGAGGAGGAAGAGGAGGAAGAGGAGGCGGAGGAGAAGGAGGAGGAAGAGGAGGAGGAGGAGGAAGAGGAGGAAGAGGAAGAGGAGGAAGAGGAGGAGGAGGAGGAGGAGGAGGAAGAGGAGGAGGAGGAGGAGGAAGAGGAGGAAGAGGAGGCGGAGGAAGAGGAGGAAGAGGAGGAAGAGGAGGCGGAGGAGAAGGAGGAGGAAGAGGAGGAGGAGGAGGAAGAGGAGGAAGAGGAAGAGGAGGAGGAGGAGGAGGAGGGTGAGGAGGAGGAGGAGGAGGAAGAGGAGGAGGAGGAGGAGGAAGAGGAGGAAGAGGAGGAGGAGGAGGAGGAGGAGGAGGAGGAGGAAGAGGAGGCGGAGGCGGAGGAGGAGGAAGAGGAGGAAGAGGAGGAGGAGGAAGAGGAGGAGGCGGAAGAGGAGGATGAGGAGGAGGAAGAGGAGGAAGAGGAAGAGGAGGAGGAGGAGGAGGGAGAGGAGGAAGAGGAGGGAGAGGAGGAAGAGGAGGGAGAGGAGGGAGAGGAGGAGGAAGAGGAGGAGGAGGAGGAAGAGGAGGGAGAGGAGGAAGAGGAGGGAGAGGAGGAGGAAGAGGAGGGAGAGGAGGATGAGGAGGGAGAGGAGGAAGAGGAGGAAGAGGAGGAGGAGGAGGAGGGAGAGGAGGAAGAGGAGGAAGAGGAGGAAGAGGAGGAGGAAGAGGAGGAGGAGGAGGAAGAGGAGGAGGAAGATGAGGAAGAGGAGGAGGAGGAGGAGGAGGAGGAGGAGGAAGAGGAGGAGGAGGAGGAGGAGGAGGAAGAGGAGGAAGAGGAAGAGGAGGAGGAGGAGGAGGAGGGTGAGGAGGAGGAGGAGGAGGAAGAGGAGGAGGAGGAGGAGGAGGAAGAGGAGGAAGAGGAGGGAGAGGAGGAAGAGGAGGGAGAGGAGGAGGAGGAAGAGAAAGAAGGAATATTTTTAAATCAGCAAACCAAACCACATAACTCACTGTACTTCCTGCTTCCTGTTAAGTTGTCAGTCAACTTGTCAACTTGTAAGTTGTCTTTTTTCGGTTGAAATGGTTTTGTTTCATGTTGATGATTCAAGATGAAACCGTGTCATTCATACAGTAAACATGACAGACAGACAGACAGACAGACAGACAGACAGATAGATAGATAGATAGACAGATAGATAGATAGATAGATAGAGAGAGACAGACAGACAGACAGACAGACGGTTCAGTGTTAACCCTGACCGCACAAGATGGCCGTCAATGGACCAACCTGGGTTTCCAGGACGACTGAACTCAACTGGTTCAGTTTTAAAGACTCTCGTGTTGTTTGATGTAAAATGTGTAAAATAAACAGCAGCGCTTTCCTAAAAGGCTGAAACAGAACGTGCTGCGTGCTGGCCCCACCAACCTGCAAACAAATCAAACGCATATTTTCACCACAACTCAAAAACGTTATTTCTGTTTATATCTTAAAAGACAAATTGATGTCAACATCAAGGAGAAATGTAGTTTTCTCAGCGTTTGATTCAGTTCATAACGTTGGAACAGGGAACAGCGCCACCTGGCCCCTGATGTGGCGACGCCCCTGCTCCATACTAAATACTAATTACCACATTGTTCATTCCTCAGCGTTGAATCGATTCAAAGGGACCGCTCAGCGTTAATACATGGGCCACATTTGGCCCGCGGGCCACCGGTTGCATGGGCCCGGTGCCATCACATTGTCCATGACCCACGGAGCCACAGGCGTCCACTCCCCCAACACCTGAGACCGATCGGACGTGGCCCCATGCGGCTGCAGCTGGAGGCCTCATGTGTTTCAGTGTCTCATGGCTGTCATTCATCTTGGCCATACCATAATAGGTGTACGTAATAAGACAGGACCTGTCGTATAACACAGATGAGTCGTGACGGACGGCGTTTTCCTGTTTCATGAAACAAATGATTTGTTTTTCCACATTCTAACTTCTTCTCCGTGCGGACGCTCTCTGTCCCCAACACCTTGTTTACTCCTCGTCCTAATGAGTCTCGGAGGACGCGCCTCCTCTCGGCCCGAACGCCTCCATCCCAGAGCGAGCGCCGGACGACTGGACACGCGGCGCCACCGCCCGGAGGCCAATTAGCGCCATCGGGGGACATGGGTTTCATCATCTGTGATCTGGTGGAAAACAAGCCGCTGGGAGGTCTCAGGTGTTTGTGACACAGGGGTCAGAGGTCAGGTCCATCATCTCTTGTTTGGCTCTCCACAGGAAGAAGAGGAATCCTGAGTGCAGAGAGACCAGGAAGTGCAATATTCTACTTCCTCCTTTTTGATTAGATTCAACTCATTGTCATTGCACATAGTACAAGTACATTGACATCCGAGTAACTGACGTAACCCGGAGCAGTGGCTGCATGTTATGACGCCCGGGGAGCAGTTAAGGGGTTAAGTGTCTTTGTCAAGGACACGTCGGCACGATGACGAGGCAACCCGCTCCACCTCCTGAGCCATTGCTAATTATGTTAAAGATAAACTGAATGTCTTCTCCGCCGAGCAGGATCCATCTTCTTCTTATGTTCATTCACTTTTGTTTATTTTTGATATCATTTACTGTGAGTTGCCTCGTTCTGTATTGGTAAGTTCTGGGCCCCGTGCCACAAAAAGGAAGGTTCAGTGTTGTTCCTTTCAGGTCCCTGTTGTGTTACAACACTATTTGAAGCTTATTTTGTGGACACTGACCTAATGGAGGGTAATGGCAGGTCGTACCGTCATTTCATCACCACTACAGCGCCATGCACATCCAGGTCACGGGTGCGACGGATCACAACACTCACGCTTCGGATCCTATCAGCGTTTTGAATCACGGATCGGATCATTTTTCGGATTAGCAAAAAAAAAAAAAAAAAAAAAAAGGAGACAATTATAACTTTCTTTCCATTTATTCTGTAGAAAACTTAAAGGAGCCTTCAATGAAAACAAAGTTCAAGATGTTCAACGTTTGAATAAAATCCTAAAATATATAAAAAACTCAATAATCAATTGTTAAATGAAAGTGCAACATCAGGCACGCATGATTCCTTCTTCTTTAAAACATGGCAGTGAATGAAAAAAATTGAATTGAATCCTCTGAATTCAATTCCAATAAGAAACCAGTATCATGTTCAATTTCTCACGTTTATAACAAACTCGATTCCATGAAAGTGTGTTCGGAATGAAGCCAGTTCCAGTGTTTTGTAGAGAAGGGCATCTCTCAACACACCAGCTGTTTGTTAACTGATGGATGTCGAGCGTTCCAACATGGCCAAAGTGCAGACGCAGACGCTGACATGAGCAGCTCATTCACCACATGTGGTGAAGTAGCAGCAGCACAGCGACGCAGCGTCAACCAATCACTGACCTTCATAGTAAAACACAGCAGCATCTGTCTTGTTTGTCTTCTTTAACTACACCTCTGCCTCCACATTTATGAATTTCTGACTTTAAAAAGTAACAGCGGCAGTAAAACTGTATTTCACTATGTATGTGTAAGTATTTCTCTTTCACTATCACTACATTTTGCAATTGATCCGCGGTTCACATGCGATCGGAACCGCGGGGGGCGACCTGTACTGATCAACCAGCTTCCGCTTCACCACTGATCCAAGCGACTGGATAAGTTGAGCCTCAATCTCAAATTTGCAAGAATGACGGTCAAACGGAGTAGATCTAGGAGTTTGTTGAGTCGGGTGAAGGTTAGAGTCAGAGTTAATCAGCACCGCGCAAGATGGTGGTGGAGGTTGACACAAATCTGGGCAACCGTTAATGTGGAGCCCTGCTTCCACACATTACCAAGATAAGCTGGGGGATGGAACCAGCAACCCCCTGATGACCGTGTGAGCGGGACAGGGTTGATGCTGATGAGGAAGGGTTTCCATCCATGATGGAGATCATTTTAAGTCCAGGTGGATGCAATAGCCGCACCTTGACTGACAGAGCGTGAGGTGGTGAGTTGGGGAGGAGCCTCAGGTCAGTTTGGATTGTTACTAAACAATATAATAATGTGGCCGGAGAGACTTGATCACGTGGCTCAGAGAGAAAAGTTGAACAAGATGAAACAGATCAGTTCAGAAATGTTTGGTAGTGTCTTGGTGGTGTCGCCCTGTCGGGTGGGCGGAGTGGGTGAGGAATTCAACTGTGAAGGTTCAAATTAAAGATGAAGGTTCAAGGAAAAGATGAAGGTTCAAGTTAAAGATGAAGGTTCAAGTTAAAGATGAAGGTTTAAGTAAAAGATGAAGGTTCAAGTTAAAGATGAAGGTTCAAGCAAAAGATGAAGGTTCAAGTTAAAGATGAAGGTTCAAGTAAAAGATGAAGGTTTAAGTTAAAGATGAAGGTTTAAGTAAAAGATGTAGGTTCAACTTAAAGATGAAAGTTCAAGTTAAAGATGAAGGTTCAAGTAAAAGATGAAGGTTCAAGTTAAAGATGAAGGTTTAAATAAAAGATGAAGGTTCAACTTAAAGATGAAAGTTCAAGTAAAAGATGAAGGTTCAAGTTAAAGATGAAGGTTTAAGATAAAGATGACGGTTTAAGTAAAGATGAAGGTTCAAGTAAGAGATGGAGGTTCAAGTTAAAGATGAAGCTTTAAGTAAAGGCTGAAGGTTCAAGTTAAAGATGAAGGTTCAAGTTAAAGATGAAGGTTTAAGTTAAAGATTAAGGTTTCAGTTAAAGATGAAGGTTCAAGTAAAAGATGAAGGTTTAAGTTAAAGATGAAGGTTTAAATTAAAGATGAAGGTTCAAGTAAAAGATGAAGGTTCAAGTTAAAGATGAAGGTTCAAGTTAAAGATGAAGGTTCAAGTAAAAGATGAAGGTTCAAGTTAAAGATGAAGGTTTAAGTAAAAGATGAAGGTTCAAGTTAAAGATGAAGGTTTAAGTTAAAGATTAAGGTTTCAGTTAAAGATGAAGCTTCAAGTAAAAGATGAAGGTTCAACTTAAAGATGAAAGTTCAAGTTAAAGATGAAGGTTCAAGTAAAAGATGAAGGTTCAAGTTAAAGATGAAGGTTTAAGTAAAAGATGAAGGTTCAACTTAAAGATGAAAGTTCAAGTAAAAGATGAAGGTTCAAGTTAAAGATGAAGGTTTAAGTTAAAGATGACGGTTTAAGTAAAGATGAAGGTTCAAGTAAAAGATGAAGGTTCAAGTTAAAGATGAAGCTTTAAGTAAAGGCTGAAGGTTCAAGTTAAAGATGAAGGTTCAAGTTAAAGATGAAGGTTTAAGTTAAAGATGAAGGTTTCAGTTAAAGATGAAGGTTCAAGTAAAAGATGAAGGTTCAAGTAAAAGATGAAGGTTTAAATTAAAGATGAAGGTTCAAGTAAAAGATGAAGGTTCAAGTTAAAGATGAAGGTTCAAGTAAAAGATGAAGGTTTAAGTAAAAGATGAAGGTTCAAGTTAAAGATGAAGGTTTAAGTTAAAGATTAAGGTTTCAGTTAAAGATGAAGCTTCAAGTAAAAGATGAAGGTTCAATTTAAAGATGAAGGTTCAAATTAAAGATGAAGGTTCAAGTAAAAGATGAAGGTTTCAGTTAAAGATAAAGGTTCAAGTTAAAGATGAAGGTTTAAGTTAAAGATGAAGGTTCAAGTTAAAGATGAAGGTTCAAGTAAAAGATTAAGCTTTAAGTAAAAGCTGAAGGTTCAAGTTAAAGATGAAGGTTCAAGTAAAAGATGAAGCTTTAAGTAAAAGATGAAGGTTCAAGTTAAAGATGAAGGTTCAAATTAAAGATGAAGGTTCAAGTAAAAGATGAAGGTTCAAGTAAAAGATGAAGGTTCAAGTTAAGGATGAAGGTTTAAGTTAAAGATGACGGTTTAAGTAAAGATGAAGGTTCAAGTAAAAGATGAAGGTTCAAGTTAAAGATGAAGCTTTAAGTAAAAGCTGAAGGTTCAAGTTAAAGATGAAGGTTCAAGTTAAAGATGAAGGTTTAAGTTAAAGATGAAGGTTTCAGTTAAAGATGAAGGTTCAAGTAAAAGATGAAGGTTCAAGTTAAAGATGAAGGTTCAAGTAAAAGATGAAGGTTTAAGTAAAAGATGAAGGTTCAAGTTAAAGATGAAGGCTCAAGTAAAAGATGAAGGCTCAAGTAAAAGATGAAGGTTTAAGTAAAAGATGAAGGTTTAAGTAAAAGATGAAGGTTCAAGTTAAAGATGAAGGCTCAAGTAAAAGATGAAGGTTCAAGTTAAAGATGAAAGTTCAAGTAAAAGAGGAAGGTTTATGGTAACGATGAAGGTTCAAGTTAAAGATGAAGCTGTACGTCAGGGTTAGTGTTTTTAATACAATGTTATAGCAGAATAGTTCTTAGTGCTGAAGGTGAAAGGTCCTTACAGACACCAACACGAGATGACAGGGTTTAGGAGGTTTGCAGGGAATTGTAGGAAACGCAGACACACACACACTCACACACACACACACACACACACACACACACACACACACACACACACACACACACACACACACACACACTCACACACACACACACACACACACACACACACACACACACACACACACCATGTGTGGTCTCTTTGGGCTGTGACTCTGTGATAGCTGGTTGGTCCAGTGACGTCATGGCACAGTGAGATAAGAGCAGCATAGCACAACGTTGTCACTCAGAGAAGCATCAAAGTCACCAACAACTGACATCACCGAATGCAGTAAATGTTTTAAAACCTTAAGATGTTGTTTGAATGGCTTTGAGTTCCCACCATGAGTAACTTCTCCAAGACGACAGTGTTCTTCACCGTGTACGGAGCTACGGGCCCCTACAACGTAGTGCTGCTGGCCTTAATCTGCGTGGTCTACTTGTCTATCATCGCTGTCAACCTGCTCCTGGTGCTGGTCATCTGCCTGGAGTCCAGCCTCCACCGGCCCATGTACGTCCTGCTGGCCCACCTGGCCCTGAACGGCGTGGCCAGCAGCTCCACGGTGTCTCTCAACATCATGAAGAATCTCCTGATGGAGAAGCCGGAGGCCTCGCTGCAGAGCTGCCTGACTCAGGTGTTCTTCAGCCACATCTACTGCTGCAGCATGTACTCCACCCTGGCCCTGATGGCCTACGACCGCTACGTGTCTATCTGCCGGCCGCTGCAGTACCACTGCATCATGACGGCCGCCAGGGTGCGGCTGATGCTGGCGACGGTCTACGGGGTCACGGGCTGCGCGGTGGCCCTGCAGGTCTACTTGATGTCCCGGATGCAGCTCTGCGGCCGCAGCGTGGACAAGCTGCTCTGCGACATCCAGAGCCTGGTCAACCTGTCCTGCCAGAGGAACACCGCCATCGCCGCCTACAACCTTACCCTCATCCACATCATGATCATGGTGCCCTTCCTCCTGGTGCTCCTGTCCTATGTGCACATTGTGACGGTGATGCTCCGGAGGTCCAAGGCATCGCAGAGCAAAGCGCTGGAGACGTGCACGCCTCACCTGCTCACCTTCATCAACTTCTCCATCGCCTCCTTCCTAGTGATCATTTCCAACAGAATCAACCTGAAGCTGTCGAAGGAGGTGAACATCTTCGTGTCCATAAGCTTCACCTTCATCCCTCCTCTCGTGCATCCGCTGATTTATGGGATTAAAACACGAGAAATTCGTAAAAGTATACGCAAAATAATCAGGATTAAGCAGCTTCCGTTTTAATGCAGCGTGTTGGAGATGAGATTGGATGCTCAGCAGAAGATTAAATCACTCAGCTGTGCTGCTGTTACCACTAAATTTTTTTATTTTAATCAGAACGACGCCAAATGCAGGATTTCTAGACGAACACAGAGAGTGGAGACCATTTCATCACCCGCAGTGAATATTTCATCTTGATTTGATCCGAGGACGTCGGGTTCTGTTCCAGAACATCATGAGATATTATAATCGTATCAATCGGATAAATGACAACATGGCAACATAAACACAGAACATAACACGTCACACTGACAACAGCAAAAACTTCACAAGGTTTTAGTGACGAGGTTTAGACGTAAAAAATGTATTTGATCGAGAAATGCTCAGGAATCACCTGAGAGCCGAGAAAAGAATCTGAAATGATGATCTGAAACAGAGAGATCCAATAATAACTATAACAACAATAATAACAATAATAACTATAGTAACAATAATAACAATAATAACAATAACAACTATAACAACTATAATAACAATAATAACAATAATAACAATAATAACTATAACAACAATAATAACAATAATAACTATAGTAACAACAGTAACAATAATAACAATAACAACTATAACAACTATAACAACTATAATAACAATAATAACAATAATAACTATAATAACTATAATAACAATAATAACTATAATAACTACAATAACAATAATAACTATACTAACAACAATAACTATAATAACTCAGAACAACTGGGAGAAATGGCGTTTCTGGATGTTTATTTTCTGTCGACCGGTACGTAGAGAGACACTTTTCTTTCCACTGTAAAACCTGGAAATGACCTCTGACCCCTTTTAGTGAGCGATGGTAAAAAGACCTAAAAAATACCCATCAAGGAATTGATGAAATTATATTCACACTGTTTGACATTTGGTTAAACATTTACTGTTTACTGTAAAAAAAATGCTGTTAAATAATACATGTGACCTGTGTGTCTAATGGTGCAAATACTTTGCCGTTGATATTTTAATAGGCAGGAGTTGTACTCTGTGAGCTAAGTACTGTAGGCAAGTTAAGGTAAGTTTCATTTAGGAGGATCTCAATGTATATATAATACAACACAGAAAATGAATGCTATTATATATTTATAAAACCCAGAATTGCGATTGTGGCGCCGCCCCTTGCGGCCGCCTGCGCCAGCGCCTCGTGTCGATTACACACATTTTAGTATTTTTAGGATATTTTGTATTTTTAGAGCTTATTGTGCGTCATCACTGGGTGCATGACATTTCACTGCATTTATGTATGACTGTATGTACTTGTATGTGACAAATAACCTCTTGAACTTGGACAAATTAAAATACGTTTTAACTTTGTATAAGGACTTTTGGGAATCACATACATTTTCTATGGAATAAAACTGAAAAATAAATATAAGATGAGATTTTAGAATGTTATCAAATAAATTAAGATGTATTCAACATTTGCAAGATTTGAATATTGAATATTTTTGAATGTGTAGAGGACGTACAGTAATATGCCTGGATACAGTGGTGACCTCTGACCCCCAGCACCACACTGTCACTGTTCAAATCAGAAAAGCACCAAGAATACAATATTAATGATATTTGATTTATTTTAACTTAATTTCCACATGTAATGCTTCTTACAGAGAGTCCTTTTAAGATGGCAGCTCTTTAACCATCTGGTTTAGAGGTTTTTTTGGATGATTTAATTCTTCTTAGATTTAATTTATGTCTCATTTAAATAACTTTGAATTTATGTTTTGGGTCAAATGTGCTGAACTTGCATAAAAATACTGATCTGGAGCAGCACCATAAAAGGCTGAAGATGGAAGGAGGACGTTTATAAGATAAGATAAGGTGAGATCAGTACTTTATTAATCCCCCGAGGTTGAAGCAGCTCAGTGAAAAATATAAAGTAAGTACATTAAGTAAGGGTATGTACAGCTCAAGAAATATACAGTGTAGATTTACAGTTAAATAAAAATATAACATAAATATAAAACGCATTATGTCCAGAGCACATTTTCCCCACGGTGATGAATAAAGTGTTATTTTAATGCCAGCAGCGTATCTATTCACGTCTGTCTCTCCAGAAGAAATACTTCAAGGTTAAACAACATCAAAAATATTGAAATGAGTCTGCGTTTGTTCCACAAATCCAACAGTGAGGTGACGAAATCGAAATAAAGTTTTATTAAGTACCTCCTTGCCCCCGTTACAACATCTACACAAGGAACGACACGAAGAGCAAAGCCAGAGGCCGCTCTCACTTCAGCTTTGTTTCCCAGCGTCAGCCTCTAGGGAGAGGAAGGTTCCCTGTGTCCAAATGGTGATTTCAGGAGTCTATTCATGTTCAAAACAAGTCTCACCAAACCAAACCTTCAGACTCCATGAGAGTCAAGTCATATTTATTAATAAAGCACATTTAAAAATGACAAATGTCGATCACAAGTCCTATCAAGAAAATTATTTTAAAAAAAGTAAATGAAATGCACAGAAATAAAAGGACAAAGCACAACACACGATAAGACGCTATATTAACACACTCAGAGGCCAAGAGACGATGGTTTTACGATGGTGTGGTGTGGGCAGGGTCTGGTTTGAGCAGCCACACCTGTCCTGGATCTAGATAATTGGGAACCCAGGATCAGAGTGGTTGTACACCTGTTGTTCGTTGCTTGGTCTAACAAGCAACAGGTAAAACCCCCATCCCCACACACACATAGGAGAAGAGACCTGGCCATGACACGTGTCTATCTGCTCCGGGCTTGTTCCATCTAGCCCACACTCAATAAAGTTGTGTGTTCTACCCTGTCGTCTTTGTCTCTGTGCAGCAAGGCACCTGAAAACGCCCTATGGGTGACTTGTGGCAGGTGAAACTGCCACAGATGGATTTCAAGGTCTCAGTTAAAGGAAAGATCTGATATCAAGGTCTGGAGTCTAGACCTTTGACTCCACATATCCCCCTGAAACTATCCCCCTGAAACTTGAACCAAGTGACGCTTTCTACAGGAGGTCCAAAATAGTGCTTTAGTCCAGGGTCTGTATTCATCAAACATCTCCTAGAAATGGTACTAATAGTAACATTACATTAACAGTACATTGCCTTGCCGCCTCACAGAAATAAGGTCCTGGGTTCGATTCCAGCCTTGGGCGCTGTTGGCACCGTGATCCGGCGGGTTACCTTCCAAATAGGAGGACCCCCACCAAAAACATGCACACATCACCATCGTCCGACCAGCGATGGACACCTGGTTCCAGGTCCCTGGGCGCGTCAACCAATGCTGCCCACTGCTCCTGGCTGCCCCCCCGGAGGAAGGACAAGCCAGGATGGTTCAAATGCAGAGGCCACATTTCACCGGCCACCATCCAGAAACCATGTGCATCCGTGTGTATATGCATGTGTTGTTGTAATGCGGTGTGTCATGTGATGTATAAAGATTCTTCTTCTCTTATATGCTTCTTTTAATATTCAAAACCAAACTTGAAGTTTAGTGCATCTAAAGTTTGGTCCACAAACTGAATGATCCTGGGGGAAGACATCCTGGGAGGTTCAGCTGACCGTCACTCAGGTGTCGACGCTGGAGAAAGGTATAAAAGCCCAGACCCAGCAAGGCTTCGGGACACTGAACCTCAGACTGGTTCCAACCACCTCAGCTACAGAAAGCAGCTTTCGTCCTCTGGCAACTGCTTGAGAAGTTTCATTGTGATTCCTGGGAAGATTACGTGGTGGCAAACTGTACAAAAGTTGACTGAATATGATTTGTAGTCATTTGTAGATCCTATACAATGAACAAGAGTTTCCTCCACACCGTGGTGCTGCTGACAGCCTACGACCCTCCAGGTCCTCTGAACTATGTCTTCTTCATACTTTGTCTTCTTATGTTTGTCTTGACTCTGTCAGCCAACCTGCTTCTCATCCTGGTGATTCACAGCGACTCTAACCTGCACAAGCCCATGTACATCTTGCTGCTGAACCTGGCTCTAAACGGCTTGGTGGGCAGCTGCGCCGTGTGCCCGGCCATCATGGAGAACCTACTCAGAGACCAGCAGCTCATCTCCTACGGAGGATGCTTGCTGCAGGTGCTCTGCGTCAACGTGTATGCCACTTGTGCTTATGCCATCCTGGCCGTCATGGCCTACGACCGCTACATCTCCATCTGCAAGCCTCTGGAGTATCACAGCATCATAACGCCGTGCAAGGTGCAGGTGCTGGTGACACTGTCCTACTGCGTCCCGGTCACTCTGCTCTCCGTCCAGGTCTACCTGACGTCACGGCTGCCGCTCTGCACCTTCACCATCAACAAGCTGTTCTGTGACAATTTGGCAGTTGTGAAGCTTTCGTGTGTTCAAAGTGCCTTTGTCAACCTGTACGGCTTGTTCATCACTGTCAGTCTGGTGTTGTTTCCATTTCTGCTGGTTCTTGTGTCATACATGAAAATATTGTCTGTGAGCTGGAAGGCATCAGTGGAGTCTAAGAGAAAAGCCCTGAGCACCTGCATCCCGCATCTTATCATCTTCATCAACTTCTCCATCAGCATCCTCTTCTCTGTGCTGTACAACAGAACCAGCGCCGTGTCCGCACACGTCAACCACCTCAACTCAGTGCAGTTCATCTTCATTCCCCCCTTGTTGCACCCGCTGGTTTATGGAATTAGAATGAAGGACATCAGAAGGTCCATCGCAAAAACACTAAAATGTATTTTGACCCGATAACATCAACTTACTTGACTTGATCAGCTCCCAAAGTTAAAGGGAATTCTGTGTGATATTGGAAAGTCTGTTTCCACAAACTCCACACTCATTACCTGAAATTCAAACAATTTACACGTAAAAAGCAGTGAAAGAGTAAAAAGATTGCGCCGATTCCCTGCTGTCCTTAAGAAAGATCCGATTTTATAAATGTGGTAATTATAAGCATGTGTTTCTTTATTGAAATAGAGGAGCCAGCCTTGCTATTATAACTCACCAGTTCAAAGTTCAACGAACACCAGATCAGGGTGAATGACTTGTTAAATTCAACGTCAATTAAGACGTTTCTGTTGAACTACTTGTATTTTTCTATAACTTACAACATCATCACTCTTATTACGCTTTGGTTTTCCTGAATAAAAACAAAATCAATGACATCGCCACTTCGCCTGAGAAGATATTTGTACTTTAAAAGCCTGAATTTCCCCTGTGATCAATAATGTTAATAACTTATCTTATCTCAATACTTAGAAATAATTAAAAAGTGTGTTGATTACGTCTTTAACACATGTAATACATATATGTACTAATATTGATTGGTTCTCTGGACTCATCACTACATCTGCATTTCAGTTTATTGATCAGAATGTGAGTCATGGCCCCAGACACCGATCTGATCATTAAAGTGTTTTGTGGATCCAGCCGGTGTCCAGTGTGGCCATCGGGCTTTTTAATTGCTTTCCAGGGAGTTAGGAGTTACGTGCACTAATGGAAGTTGTGCTACAGCCCTCTGGGTGCATTTCATCATGTTTACAAAGCCACACTTCATTAGCCGCTTAATGTACCTCTGAGCTACAGAATAGCATCCTGGGAACGTGGGAAAAAACTGACCTCTGTGACCTCCAGTACCACATCCCATGACTCCATGACACTGGGGAACCACTCGTAGCCTGTGTCGTTTGATAAGACACTTGCAAGACAGGTACCAAGGACGCTTCCTAGACAGGTACCAAGGACGCTTCCTAGACAGGTACCAAGGACGCTTCATAGACAGGTACCAAGGACGCTTCCTAGACAGGTACCAAGGGCACTTTCTAAACAGGTACCAAGGATGCTTCCTAGACAGGTACCAAGGACGCTTCCTAGACAGGTACCAAGGACGCTTCCTAGACAGGTACCAAGGACACTTTCTAAACAAGTACCAAGGACGCTTCCTAGAGAGGTACCAAGGACACTTTCTAGACAGGTACCAAGGCTGCTTCCTAGACAGGTACCAGGGACACTTTCTAGACAGATACCAAGGACACTTTCGAGACAGGTACCAAGGAAGCTTCCTAGACAGGTACCAAGGACACTTTCGAGACAGATACCAAGGACACTTCCTAGACAGGTACCAAGGACAATTTCTAGACAGGTACCAAGGACACTTCCAAGATAGGTACCAAGGACACTTCCTAGACAGGTACCAAGGACACTTTCTAGACAGGTAGCAAGGTCACTTCCTAGACAGGTACCAAGGACACTTCCTACAAAGGTACCAAGGACACTTCCTAGACAGGTACCAAGGACACTTTCTAGACAGGTACCAAGGACACTTCCTAGACAGGTACCAAGGACGCTTCCTAGACAGGTACCAAGGACACTTTCTAGACAGGTACCAAGGACACTTCCTCGAAAGGTAGCAAGGACGCTTCCCAGAGGCCTCCGTCCAAAGAGACGCCCAGGAGGAGTGGAAGCACCACCTCAGACTCCTCTCTAATACAGAGTGTTCGGGTTGTAGTAGAAACATTATCTTGTGTTCATTTAAAATGGTTGTTGTTTAAAATGAGGGAATAACTCTTCGATTAATTAAAATTTCTCAACGTTAGCTGACTGTGCGTTCTAACTGTGCATTTGACAAATAGAAAAGAAGAAACAGTCTTTATTAGTCACGCAACACACCACACTAACACATGCTTGCACACACATGCTTTTGATGGTGGCCGGTGAAATGGCTCCTCTGCTTTTGACCCATCCTTGCTTGTCCTTCCTCCGGGGGCACAGCCAGGAGCAGTGGGCAGCGTACGTGGACGCTCGGGGTCCATCGCTGGTCAGACAATGATGGGTGCATGTTTTTGAGGGGGGTCCTTACTGACGTGAGGTGGAGGAAACCCCATGTGAGCACGGGGAGAACATGCAAACTCCACACAGAAAAGCTTCTATTTGGGAGATAACCCACCGGAGCAGGCGGGAATCGAACCCAGGATCTTCTTGCTGTGAGGCAGCAGTGCAATGCACTGCGCGACCGTGCCACAAAAATCACTTTTACACAAATAAACTTTGCTTTGACTCGATAGTGAAAATCTGCTTGATGTGTTGTATTCTTCACACTCCCCATACGTACATGCTTCAATTACATCTTTGTTCTGTCAGAAGGAGTTTGGTTTGTCCTTATGTTACCATGGCAACATTACAGCAAAAGTGATTTAAAGCAATTATCTAACATTACAAGGACTTTATCATCCAAAGTGTGAATCATATTAACCGGTGAGCTGCTACAGCATGAACACAGATGAACACATTACTGGAAACATTTACTCATTCAACAAACAGAGAAATGTAATAATCACACAAAACTCATCAGAAAGAAATTTGATAATTTTATTAAATGGAAATTTGACAATAAAGATGTTTCTGTAGTGGATAACATGTCTTGAGAAAAATACATCTGTATTGTTGAAATAGTCAGGACTTATTTTAAATATCCATATGTATATGTCTGGTGTATAACACAAACTATATTTAAAGAAGAAGGATTCAATGTCATTTTTAGACCAGATTTATGAATATTTATCCCTTATTTATAACAAATCCTTAAACAATCCATTGTAATGTCTGTAGTTGTGACGGAGCCGAGTTTAGTTAAGTTCACACTCAACACTGAGTTGAAAAAGTAGGAAAAATGTTCAACTTTCGTAACGATACAATTGTGATTGTTTTAACTAGTGTGTTTAAATATTTTTATTAGTATTTGAATGTATTATTCGTTCTAATACATAGAAATCAACTACATCACACAAAATAATAGAGGTTTCATCATGTTTCTTATTTTAGAAAGCCTGAGTCCATAAATTAGGGGGTTTAGGAGCGGCTGGCACGTCAGAAAGTACAGAGACAGAACAACACGCAGCATACTGGGAACACTGGTCATGTTGAACCTGCTCTGAAAGATCTGGAAGCAGCAGCCGAAGGAGAAGTTGATGAGGGAGGCGAGGTGCGGAGAGCAGGTGGACACTGCTTTCTGCCTCGTCTCCCTGGAGCCCACCAGGCAGATCCTCAGGATCCGGATGTAGGAGAATAGGATGAGAACCAGAGGAACTACAACAGCAAAGATAGTAGCGATGATTCCATAGATGTTGTTGACGGTGGTGTCAGAACAGGCCAGTCTGACCAGAGGGAAGTTATCGCAGTAGACCTGAGCGATCCTGTTCCCACAGAGCTCCAAGGAGGAGCTCAGCACGATGCAGATCAGAGTCTCCAAAGAAGAATACAACCAAACCACAGTGATGAACAGAGCCACCTTGTTGGCAGTCATACGTGTGTTATAATGGAGGGGACAGCAGATAGCGAGGTACCGGTCGTAGGACATGACCGCCAAGTTACAAAATTCCCCACATGCATAAGTGTAGAGGCAGTAGATCTGCAGGAAGCAGGCGGAGGTGGACACGATGTGGGTGTCAGAGAGGATCTGCTGCAGCAGGAAGGGAAACAAGCCGGCGCTGCCGTACAGTTCATTCACCAACAGGCTGCACAGAAACACGTACATGGGCTCGTGTAAGCTCCTCTTGATGCAGATCAGGACGATCAGAAACACATTGGCAGCAACAATCACAATATACAACAATAAAACAGCCGTGAAGCAGAAGTACTTCAAACGCCCCAAGTCCACGTAAGCACTCAGTATGAAAAATGGAAAGTCAGTCGAGTTCACCATGATTCTCCTTTAACTCCAAGATGTTGATGGCTGAGGATCTCTCATTTGTTTCTGATTTGTCTCAAAGTCAAACATTTGATCTGATTGGATCCTGTTCTCAACACAGTGTCCAAACATTTGGTGAAATCAGCATTTTCCACAAGCTGAAACTTACCAGTTTCTCTCTGAGTTCAGAAAAGGAGCTGAAAGCTTTCAAGTCCAGTTTGTAAGTGAGGTGGTGTGGTGCAGACCTGTGAGCATGTCTGCCGCTGTGTTGGACAGAGAGCAGTCACACTGTCCGTCCTTCATCACTGCTTCCTACTTTATATCTTCTCAACATACGAGGAAGCGAGAGCAGCAGGAACCTCTGAGACTCATCAGGCTGTAAACACACCTGGGAAACAGGTCAATAATGTGATCACCTGGTTACATTGATGAGAAGAACAGTATGAGCAACAGTAGAGCATGTCAACAGGAGAAATATTGATCAATTAACAATGACAAATCACTTTTCAAAGATTTTTTCAGTTATGAGCACTTTTGATAATGCAAAGTGTTCAAAATTGAAACCTCTGGAAATACCTTCATCACTGCTTCCTACTTTATATCTTCTCAACACACAAGGAACCGAGAGCAGCAGGAACTTCTGAGGCTCATCAGGCTGTAAACACCATTTGGGAATCAGGAAAAAATAAAACTTGTTGGGCCTAGTTTTTGCAGATTCATATGATCAACAATCAGCGAGACAGCTTCTCTAATGGATCGACCGATATTCCAACTGTGTGTGACCAAGCATGTGTGACTTGTACCTTAACTTTAGATACAAGTCACTTTTACCAAGGCACGCCTGTTAATTGAAAAGCATTCTAGGTGACGACCTCATGACGCTGGTTGAGAGAACACCGAGACTGTGCAAAGCTGTTGTCAAGGCAAAGGGTGGCTTCATTGAAGAATCTAAGATCTAAAATATTGATCATATAATATGTAAATACTTTCTTGGTTACCACATCATAATGTGTTATCTCAAGGTTTTGATGTATTCACTGTTATTCTACAATGTAGAAAATAGTGAACATAAAGACTATCCCTCGAATGAGTGGGTCTGCCCAAACTTACATTTTTTCAATATTCTATTTTGCGGGTTTTCACAAGAAATAAGACGGATCGACAGGTAGGCTCAGACATGTGTGAAAATAAATAAATAGATGAGCAAAGAAACAAAAATTAAAAAGAAAATAAAAATGAAAAAAAAGAAAAAAGAAAAAGAAAATAAAAGGAAAAAATATTAAATGCTTACCAGTCGTACAAAGTGCTTAATAGTGCTATGCATTGGATCTCAAACGAGAGCCACGAGAGACTAGCTGGGTGAGTTACTCATCCACCACCGGCCTCGTCAAGGTGGCTCCCAGATAGCTGACAATCTTTGAATTGAGTCAGTCCTCAAGAACCTGAGTTTTTCCATTGAAATCATGTCAGCCATCCATCTCTGGAAGGAGGGGGAGTGGGTGATTTCCATTCCCTCAAAATGAGTCTTTTGGAAACCGTCATCCCCAGCGTCAGACTGTTGCATGGCTGTGAGGAAGCACAGAGCGGCTGAGGACAACGAGTCCAGCTTCCAGTTTGAGGGATCTTTTAAAGGACTTTGAGTAGCAGTCAAATATTTTGGGCCAGAAACCAGTTAGTGAAGGGCAGAACCAGAAGGTGTGAGACCATGAGCCCTCTGATACTTGACAACGGCACAGTGGCGAGACAGAGGAGTAAATCTTGTGCAACCTGAGTTTAGAATAGTGAAGATGGTGGACAACTTTGAACTGGATCAGCTGGTGTCTGCTGTTAACAGAGCCTGTGTCATAGACGGACTCTTACCCCGCGCAACCTCGGATAGTTCAATGGCCAGTTCCTCTTTCCAAGCCTCTCTAATTTTCACAGCAGAGGCTATAGTACCATCGAACAAACATACAAACTTTTAGAAACAAGATGCCTGGTGTCAGGATGGTTCTTTCAGATATCAAAAAATGCATCTGGGAGGGGTTCAAAGTTACAAATCTTGGACGTGAACATAGACGTGGTGTCTAATTTGTAGGTAGCGAAAAAAATGAAAGTGAGGCAGCTCAAATTTCTTGGTGTGTGCAAACCTTTGACTGGTATTATGTATGTCTAATATATATATATATATATATATATATATAAAATGGTATTTCCAGAGGTTTCAATTTTGAACACTTTGCATTACCAAAAGTGCTCATAACTGAAAAAATCTTTGAAAAGTGATTTGTCATTGTTAATTGATCAATATTTCTCCTGTTGACATGCTCTACTGTTGCTCATACTGTTCTTCTCATCAATGTAACCAGGTGATCACATTATTGACCTGTTTCCCAGGTGTGTTAACAGCTTGATGAGTCTCAGAGGTTCCTGCTGCTCTCGCTTCCTCGTATGTTGAGAAGATATAAAGTAGGAAGCAGTGATGAAGGACGGACAGTGTGACTGCTCTCTGTCCAACACAGCAGCAGACATGCTCACAGGTCTGCACCACACCACCTCACTTACAAACTGGACTTGAAAGCTTTCAGCTCCTTTTCTGAACTCAGAGAGAAACTGGTAAGTTTCAGCTTGTGGAAAATGCTGATTTCACCAAATGTTTGGACACTGTGTTGAGAACAGGATCCAATCAGATCAAATGTTTGACTTTGAGACAAATCAGAAACAAATGAGAGATCTTCAGCCATCAACATCTTGGAGTTAAAGGAGAATCATGGTGAACTCGACTGACTTTCCATTTTTCATACTGAGTGCTTACGTGGACTTGGGGCGTTTGAAGTACTTCTGCTTCACGGCTGTTTTATTGTTGTATATTGTGATTGTTGCTGCCAATGTGTTTCTGATCGTCCTGATCTGCATCAAGAGGAGCTTACACGAGCCCATGTACGTGTTTCTGTGCAGCCTGTTGGTGAATGAACTGTACGGCAGCGCCGGCTTGTTTCCCTTCCTGCTGCAGCAGATCCTCTCTGACACCCACACCGTGTCCACCTCCGCCTGCTTCCTGCAGATCTACTGCCTCTACACTTACGCCCAAATTGAGTTTTGTAACTTGGCGGTCATGTCCTACGACCGGTACCTCGCTATCTGCTGTCCCCTCCATTATAACACACGTATGACTGCCAACAAGGTGGCTCTGTACATCATGGTCGTCTGGTTGTATTCTTTGAGCAAGTTCCTCATCACTCTGGCCTTGAGCATCCAGCTGCTGTTCTGTGGGAACGTTATGAACACACTGTACTGCAACAACTACTACGTGGTCAGACTGGCCTGTTCTGACACCACCGTCAACAACGTCTATGGAATCATTGCTGCTTTCTTTGCTGTCCTGCTTCCTCTGGTTCTCATCCTATTCTCCTACATCTGGATCCTGAGGATCTGCCTGGTGGGCTCCAGGGAGACAAGGCAGAAAGCAGTGTCCACCTGCTCTCCGCACCTCGCCTCCCTCATCAACTTCTCCTTCGGCTGCTGCTTCCAGATCTTTCACAGCCGCTTCGATGTGAGCAGTGTTCCAGGTTCTCTGAGAATATTCTTGTCTCTGTACTTCCTGATGTGTCAGCCACTCTTCAACCCCGTCATGTATGGATTCAGAATGTCCAAAATAAGGGCCGTTTGTAAAGATCTGCTCTGCTTGAACTAAAATAATCTTTTGTTTAATTGAATGATACAACTTTAATGTCACGTTTCTTTGTGACAAAGTATCGCTTATCAATGACATGATGTAATATAACTATTTTATAATAATATATTATTATATAATTGTATGGGAGTGAGACTTCATTTTGGGAGTGGGATTGACTTCATTTTTTTTCTCCCGTAAAAATCTTTGTAAATCTATCCATCATGGGTTTTGAAATGTTTGAGGAGAAGGTGGATTCAGAGACCTAGCAGATACCAAGTCACACTGTATTTACTCTGGTTTCTCTTGAAAACATACAAGCCTTTTGCCTTTTACAAAAGGTTTCCGTGGAGAGGATTAATTCGATTTCGTTGTGAAAACGAGAACAAGGAAGAGCTGTCATGCTGCCGATAGTAACAAGCCGAGGCGAGGATTCTATGTACAACGCATGTTCATGATTTGATGGAAGAGCCAAAAACTGGTTGTCGGAGCAAACTGAGCTATAAGAACTTTTTGAAAATAATGACAAAAAACAAGAGGCTTGAGGAATTTTCTAAAGAAATAAGGGGATTGCATGAAAACCTCCACCACACCCAAAAAGATGCGTTTAATGACCAAGGACAAGCAGTCTTACTTGAACGTTTCTGAAAATGATTCAAAAGTTTCAATTATTAGCTAAAACATCCGTTCATTCCTACCAAAGATACACTACACATTTTAGTATTTTTAGTATTTTTAGAGCTTAATGTGCGTAACCACCGGGTGTCACGACACGTCACTGCAAATATGTATGACCGTATGTATATGTACTGTATGTGACAAATAACCTCATCAATCTTGAATCTTGAATCTTCTTGGAAGGTCAGTCCTGATGAAACAACATTTGATGGGATGGAAGAGTCTGGTAGCGAGAGCTGGGCTGAGTCGGAGGCTAAGGTACAGAAACTCCTTTGTGATCATTTCAAAATCAAGGGGATTTCGCTGGAACGGTGCATCAAACCGGACAACCAACTGGAGAGAGAACGGAAGAGAACCAGGCCGATCGTTGCAAAATTCATCAGATTTAAGGACAAAGTCGGGGTCATGGAGAAAGCAAAGTATTTAAAAGGAACCAACGGGTACATCAACGATTGGATGCTTTCGCCAAAAACACTAAAAAACTCATTCCAGCTATGAAGCCACACGAGAGTGAGGCATTGCTGCGATATGACAAACTTACCGTCCACCCTGCCTCCCAATGCCCGAGGAGCAGTTTTGGGGTTGTTTCTAAAATATAGTAATGTATTAGACACTACTTGTTACTTTTTATCACTCCCTGTAGAAAGTAACTTCTTACACTACTCATTACATTACTTTTGCGTTACTCCGCAACATCTCCTGAGATGCATTGTCACGTAATTGCCACACAGATGGGCCCCCAGGGGCGGTGTGGACCATGTGCTCAATGGGAGGGGCTCTCCAGACTGCGGGCGGTGCTGGTCCCATATGGGACTCTGTGGTCTGCCACCTCCGTGACCTTCTCGCTTTTAAAGGACCCAGTCGGCGTTGGACGTCCAGCATTGTGCCTTTCTGTTTCCCAGCATGCATGGTGTTCCAACTTTGAGAGTTTTTAAGTTTTATTGTGAAGTATCAGTTTTAAATTTCGTATGCAAGTGTTAAACATGATTGTTCCGTGTTATTCAGTTGTTAGTAATCGTTTCTGTTTCTATTTAAGTGTTTTGGGGAATTAAATAATGAAACTGTGATGGACATTGCTGTTTGGTTTGATGACCCCAGCGTTCATTTTTTCTTTTATGTTGACTCAGTCTTTGTCTCTCAGTTTGGTTTGCGAATAAAGATTCAAGAGGTTTATTCGTCACATACATATACATACTTCCATACATATATGCAGTGAAATGTAATGCAACGCACCCGGTAAAAACACACAATATGTGCTCGGGAAAAAATTATTTCTAATAGACCAACTAACTGATTCCTAAAACGTAATACAGTAAGTGGAATACTTATAGAATAAAATAAAAATGTATAGAATAAAGTCAAATAAAATAAAATACAATAAAATGGAATAGATAAAGGGAATATGCTTATGTATATGGAATAGGCAATTATGTATATACAGATATGTGCATTAAAGTGGCATGTGAATTAAAGTGGCATGTGAATGTGAATAGTGTGAGGTAGTGTTTGGGATAATACAGCACAGTATACAACAGTACGGAGCAGCAATACGGCATCACGAACAACCCTGAACAGTGACACAGTATGCGGTACAGTATGCTACATACAGTACAGAAGGTAGTTAAGGTAGTTGTGTGTGGCTCAGTGAGGACCCCTGGTGAGGTCAGCGTTGACAGTTCTAATGGTTTGCAGGAAAAAACTCCGTCTCAGTCTCTGTTCTCGCTGTGTGACTACGGAGGCGCTTGCCTGACCGCAGCAGCTGGAACAGTCCGTTGTTGGGGTGATGAGGATCCTTCATGATCCTGCAGCTCTGCTACTACACCTCCTGGTGTATAAGTCCTGCAGGGAGGTGGGTGTAGTTCCAGTGGTACGTTCAGCTGAACGCACCACCCTCTGCAGGGCCCGCCTGTCCTAAGCAGTACAGTTCACAAAGCAGGCAGTGATGTTGCCTGTCAGGATGCGCTCCACTGCTCCACAGTAGAAGGACTTGAGGATCCTCACCGAGACCCGGAATTTCCTCAGCTGCCTGAGGTGGTAAAGGCGCTGCCTCGCCTTTCTCACCAGAGTGTCTGTGTGAACAGTCCATGTTAAGTCCTCTGTGATGTGGACTCCCAGGTACTTGAAGCTGCTCACCCTGTCAACAGAAGTCCCATTAATCAACAAGGGCGCGTCCTCGATTGTGATCCACGCCTAAAGTCCACAATCAGCTCCTTGGTTTTGCTGACGTTCAGGTGTAGGCTGTTGTCCTGGCACCAGAGTGACAGGTCAGCCACCTCCTCACGGTAGGCCTTCTCATCGCTGTCGGTGATCAGGCCCACGACCACGGTGTCGTCAGCAAACTTGATGATGGTGTTGGAGCTGGACCTGGCCACACAGTCATGTGTGTACAGGGAGCACAGTAGGGGGCTGAGGATGCAACCCTGGGGGGATCCTGTGTTCAGGGTGAGGGAGCTGGACATGTGCTTCCCCACCCTAATCACTTAGGGCCGGGCTGTCAGGAAGTTCAGGATCTAGGCCCAAAGAGACTGCTAAAGAAAATTTTGTCTTACTTCACCGACTGCCACAAAACATAGAGACAGACAGATATTGCTTCCTTTATCAGTTAGATATAGAACTTATGTAGGCTAACACAAGCAGTGAGTAATGACATAATTGTTTGATGAGTAACTGTAATGTGATTATTGTTTGTAGGAACAATAACGTGTTACATTACTCATTACAGACAAATGTAATGCGATTACAGTAACGCCAACACTGCCGAGGACTGATTGACAAGCCCAAAGAGTGGGTCAGTAATCCCTTGTTGGCTACTTGTGTACCCACTGACTATATACAGTTGATTATAAAATTCTAATTTTCAATGTTCCTCGTCATGGCTTTCAGGATGTTGTTAGTAATTGGCTTAGTGACCTTAATTATAGAGATCAATATGTATCTATAAACGGTTGTAATCCTAACAGAATCAAGATATATTGCGGAGTGCCTCAAGGATCTATTCTTGGGCCACTTCTATTTCTCATCTATATCAATGACTTTGCTTGGATATCTGATTCTGCATTACCCATTCTATTTGCTGATGATACCAATATTGTTATATCACAAGCAAACTTTGGTTCCTTGATCAGAGAAGCCAATGATATTCTATCATATACTGCAAAGTGGTTCTGAAAGAGCAAACCTTCCCTAAATGTCAAAAAAATCTAATTTTATAATTTTTAGAAATAAAAATAAAAGTTATCCAAAGGAAATGCTAAATGATAATTATAGTTATTGATACTGAAATTAACCAAGTCACTTATATATTTACAAAATATTTAGCTGCATTAGTAGATGTAAACTGTCCTGGAAAGACCACATTGAGTATTTGTCTAAAAAAAACGTTTGGCATCATTAGAAAGGTTTGTTCGCTACTAAATCAATCGCGTCTTATAAGACTCTATTATAGTTGAATATATACTGTATAAACATATCATACTGTTACATTGTTTGGGCTAGTACATATCACTAGTCCCTTCAAAAAATATATTTTAACCCAAAATAAATGTTTAAGATTGGTAACTCCGTCAAATGTGCATTTCGGAAGAACAACTGACCAAATGTATTTCAAAACATATGCCAATACGATATATGACAATATTCCATAAAGTATAGAGGAGCATCATGTTGGAAAACCAGTCCCCTCTCTATCAAAACCCATCCATCACTGTCAGTATTTCAGTCTAATATAAAAAAAACACCTGTGGCAATGTCCTAAGTATGTGTGTTTATATGTATCCCACCACAGCAAAAGCTGCCATTATTTCTAAAATGGCCAGGGGCAGCCAATTAAGTTGAACAAACCTTTTTTAAAGGAAAATGAGATTTGGAATCTGATATTACTCCTTGGAGACTTGGAGAGGATTTCGAACTTTATGTGACGATGAATCAAAATATTTTTAAGAACCACCGGAGGAGACCAACGATACGTCCGTTGTTGTTACAACGGAAGAAGTTGATGATGTGATGAAATCCGTTGAGGTTGGTGGCAGATTTCCAGATTTCAGATTTTCTGAGACTCAAATTTTTGATAGACTCTACATTTTGTTGTGTTGTCCGTATTTTTAAACTCCAAAATAATTTCACTTTTATAAAACATGTATATTCTGACTGGTAAATAAAAACTTTTTTTTTTTTAAAACAAAATGAGTTCTGCTGTTGAGCTGTTGGTGATTGGCCCATTCAGCAGTATGTTAAGTAGCCATGAGGCTTTGTTTGTCCTCCAACCCCATTTGCATTGTGGGAGCTGAATGAAGCTGGTGTGGGTAAAACTTTGGAGGTGATTATCTCAGAATCACAGTTTGCCACACCCTTGTCATCAACAAGTCATAGCTTTAAAAATATTTGCTTTATTTGCACAAGTGACACCTTGTCTGGAAGCTCCATTTTCAGATGATGCGGAAAAAAAATAAATCTCGAAATCTGCCAAATGACCGTAAAGTACATAGTGGGTCACATATGTTTACCTTTGTTTTACCTATAAGGGGTCCAGCCCGCAGGGCTGGAATCCTAACATTATATCTGGAATTGATAACATTTTTCTCCTTGCCATTTTTTGGGCTAAAAGTGTCTGTAACACGACAATCGCTGAACCCACGGTCATGGTTGAGATGTCTTCAGAACTGGGATGTCTCAGACAACTCGTGGTTGAAGTTTGACATTCACCCGTCATCAGCAAAGCGCATGTGGTTTGAATCTCTTCTGGAAACTTCTCTCAGAAAGCTCCAACCCTCTAGCCGCTCAGTTCCTCCTATCTCCGCCCGTGACTTTTAACAGTTCTTTTCTCATCCACTTTTCCGTGTCATCCTATTTCCCCTCACAATTCAATAATATATCTGTCGTCTTTATCCCAACAGCACACAGCATTCAAACAACATCAATTTCAGCAACAATGCTGCAACACAAAACACAGTGCACACGAGGAGGAAACACACATTCTATAACTTCTTACCAAATCCCAGACAGTCAACACTAATACAGATTTTCAAAATGGCTCTGCTCACCTTAGTTTCTATGGGCCCCGTTGACTGGCCAAGTCATGGGTCAGACAATATGGTGGTTTAGACCATACAACAAACCTTCATACTCAGATAACGTTAACACACAAAACACTACAATGAATCATGCAACCCTTAACACACACATTATAACACACAGCACGACAGAACACTGCAATTCTCAAAACCACAGCCACTAAATGGCCCTGCATGTGGTATTGGTGTCCACCATTAAAAAGCGCTTGGATCAAGTTACTGGAGGAGCTCGTATGTACTTACGCCAACCCTCTCAGTCATTAAGACCCATTATTAGGTGGAGGGCCGACAGGGCATGTATGACTTAGTATCAGAAGATTGCAGGCCTTGATCAGTGCGTGCACAAACTTATGAAATACTAATAATTATGACAAAATAAAGATGCAAAGATGTATGTGAAACAATGATGAGTTTTCTTATATTGCTACAGCCAATGACGGTAAATGTTTTCGTGGACAAAGGAGGTTTAACAGGTGTTTCGGTGGCGGATATAAGTGAGCGTGAGGCTCCCGAGTTGACTAGAAAGGTTCATTTGTGACCTATAATATGTAAATCAAAGTATGGGAACTCGCCAATGGCATTCTATTACATGGACACGTGTATTTCTTCATCACTTTTATCATCAGTGTACTGTAATTGAGTGTGTGTGGGTGCAATTCACAAAATTCATATTTTTGTGTGTATGTGTACGTGTCACCTGATCAGGGTGTGCAGAGCCATGGCTTGGGTAATTCCCTGGGGTCCCCTCCTCCAGGCGTCAACTCTGATAGTGTCCAGATTCCCCTGTTTGACCCAAGTTGCCCTGTGGTCGTCTCTGTAGCGGCATGGAACCGTGGCGTGTCCAGTGTCCTTCCTGGCTGCAGCAATAGCAAGTGTTGCAGCCCGTGTTGGGACCTCCTCTGCCTCTGCGATTAGGTCGTCTTCCACCGAATCCCCTGCCTCCTTGGGTCTGACATGAGGTGTTTTGTTGAGGCTGTGATGGACCTTGCTGACCTTGAGTGAAGGCCTGAGTAAGGATGGTCATCTGAGTCTGGGACTCACGTTTCTTTTAATCTTGTTTGTGGTTTTTGTCTCTTTGGTGTGTCTCGTAGGCGTGTTCAGCATAGAGGATGGTGTCAGCGAGGGTCGCCGTCATCCAGGTGACAAACGAGTGTTTCAACATGTCACCGAGTGGGAACACCAGACCGTTGATGGATGTGGACCGTAGATGAATCTCATAGGGTGTCAGGGGAGGTGCCCCCTTGTTTTGTCTTGTCATTGTCGCTGTCGAGGTCGAACACTGGTATGTCTGCGTCGACGATGTTAGGCTTGTCGTTAAGGTTGAGTGGATTTGGAGGTTGACGCCGTATGGGAGGATGGGAGTCCAGGTCCAGATCCAGGGATGTTCCGGTCGGTAAAATAGGATACAAAGAAGTACATTCATTAGCTTCATATGGTGGTGGTGCTGATGGTTTCAGCATTCCCTGTCTCTTTCCCTGATGGTCATCTATCGGTCCCTTTTCCTCTCCTTGCTTTTCTTTATCTTGTAATCTAACTTTCAGCTGATGTAGCTGATTTAGACTACAACTTCTTCCTGTGGGAATATCTTAGGGAACGGGGGATGGACAGCAGACCCATGTTTGAGGGCTTTGGCGCCACAACTATGAGCTCTGAGACTTTTTGCTGTTGAGTTGGAGTAGGTTAGTTGTCATCCAGGTTTTATGGCATGAAGGCAGTTGACCAGAGACTGTTGGGGCAGCAGAGTGGATGGTGAGGTGCTGAGATAAAGCTGTGTGTCATCAGTGTAGCAGTGGAAGTTGAGACCATGGTGACGAATGATCTGGCCGAGGGGGAGCAGGTAGATGGTGAAGAAAGTTGGACCGAGCACAGGTTGAGGGACGCCGTGGTTGACTGGGGCATAGGGGGAGGAGGAGCCGTTGATGTTGACAAACTGATTTCTGTTTGATAGATATGATTGAAACCATGAGAGAGCTGTACCAGTGATGAGTGATTTGAGGAGGATTGTGTGGGACACCGTGTCAAAAGCAGCGGAAAGAACCAGGAGGATGAGGATACTGATGTTACCGGAGTCTGCAGCGAGGAGGAGGTCGTTGGTGATCTTGATTAGGGCGGTCTCTGTGCTGTGGTGAGCAGTGTTATATTGGGCAGCTAGGCCGTCTGGCAAGGTGTCAGCAGGAGCCAGGGCCATGAGGGTCGCAAGCAGGTCAGGTTGAGCTGGTGCACCCACTGACCTAGTATTCCCTGAAGGTGATGGAACGACCAAGGCGCCGCATGGGCAGGGGGACAGGGATGGTGAAGAGGACGGTGTGATGGTCTGATACTGCCAGGTCCAGGCACTGCAGATGGGAGGGGGGGGTACCGGTAGAGCAGACTATGTCCAAAGTGTGACCTTTAACATGGGTGGGGCCTTGGACATGTTGCATGATGTTAAACCATTCCAACAGTAACAGGAATTCAGCACCAAAGCTGCAACTGGAGGAGTCCCCACGGATATTGCAGGAGTCCACGCGGATATTGCAGGAGTCCACCCGGATATTTAAGTCCCTCAGCAGGAGGGTAGATGGAGACTTGGAGCAGACAGAGGACAATACTGTAGCTCAGTAAGCTCAGACATGAAGGTGGTGGAGGCCTTGGGGGGCGGTATATGAGGACAATCTGGAGTTGAGGAGACCCAGAGAGTGAAAATTTATCACCGTTCTTTCATGTTTTCCTTTCATATACTTCTATTTTATATAAATAGATTCATTTCTTTAATTTAGTTCACGTAGTCAAATAACCAATTTCATGAATGAAGCCTATAGCATTCCTACAGGCTCCCGGATTTGTAGGCACTCCAAAGGTAGCCATGCCTCCAATCTGAGTATTCTCCAAGTCAGCATACTAGAGGAAAACCGAATAAGAGATGAATCTGAAGCACTCAGGAAAGAAAGAGATGAGGATACAGAATTGGATGAACAATGTCAAGTCACTGATGACAGAGCAAGAGCTGCCCAACATATACAGAAGGAAGCAACCAAAGAAAGAAAAAGATTTGCCAGACAACTTGACATCAATAGACGTATCCGCATGAAGGAACAAGACCTTGCACCAGCCCAGCTTGTTTCTAGTTTGGTTCGTCAGAATGTCCAAGAAGAGAATGACCACCTTGAAGGAGTTGCTGCTCCCATTTCATCGTCTATTTAGGTAGCTGGGGAACATTCTCCTTATTCGTTTCATGACCTGCCTCCCTCCAAGATATTTACCATACAGCCATTGGCCAAGTACCTGCTCATGCCCCATCAGCATATCCCTATGCTTCATATGTTCCTGTTCTTAGTTGCACTCACACTTCACTGTACCAACGACGCAGCTGTCATCCTCTAATCAACTAATGCAACAGTCTCAATTCAAACATCTTCAAGCTTCAAATATTACGGACCTGTTCATAGCTTCTGCTCATGGGATCCCAAGGCCCTCTCTGCCATCCTTTAAGAGTGGACCAGAGAGTGAATTTGCCCTCCTTAAAATGGCCATTGACAATATCCTTGACCATCATCCCCATCTCACTGAGCAGTATAAATACTAAGTTATATTAAACCATATCCACCATCCAGCATACAAATTGGCCAAATCTAGGATGCATGATGCTAGACCTTACTCAGCTACACTCCAAGTTCTACAAGACATTTATAGCCAACCACGACAGCTTGTCCAGAGTGAAATTATATAAATATTTTTCAGCTGCATTTGCAAAGAAATAATAAGTCTACCAACTTACAGTGAATGACAATTTGAGTCATTAATAATCACCAAATAATAATCACTATAAAGAAACAATTACTAAGCACGGATGTCAGTTAGTTTAATGCTAGGGATAAACTCATACTTTATACTACTAATACTTTCAAATCAATGAGGCATTAGGCATAACCTAAAATACTCAATGGCCAAAATGTGTTTGGATTTGGATTAAACCACAGAAGTACAAACAAAGTCATTAATATGGACAAATGAGGGGCAAAATTACAACATTGATAATTGTGGCAGATCAAGGGGCGTGGTCAAACACCGGCTGCAGACGACAACACAGTTCCCTTGTGCCGATTTCCTGCTGTCCTTAAGAAAGATCCGATTTTATAAATGTGGTAATTATAAGCATGTGTTCTTTTATTGAAATAGAGGAGCCAGCCTTGCTGTTTCAACTCACCAGTTCAAAGTTCAACTAACACCAGATCAGCGTGAATGACTTGTTCAATTCAACATCAATTAAGACGTTTCTGTTTAACTCCTTGTAATTTTCCATAACTTACCACATCATCACTCTTATTATGCTTTGGTTTTCCTGAATAAAAACAAAATAAATGACATCGCCACTTCGCCTGAGAAGATATTTGTACTTTAAAAGCCTGAATTCCCCCGGTGATCAATAGTGTTAACATCTTATCTTATCTCAATACTTAGAAATAATTTAAAAGTGTGTTGATTACGTCTTTAACACATGTAATACATATATGTACTAATATTGATTGGTTCTCTGGACTCATCACTACATCTGCATTTCAGTTTATTGATCAGAATGTGAGTCATGGCCCCAGACACCGATCTGATCATTAAAGTGTTTTGTGGATCCAGCCGGTGTCCAGTGTGGCCATCGGGCCATTTAATTGCTTTCCAGGGAGTTAGGAGTTACGTGCACTAATGGACTGTTGTGCTACAGCCCTGCGTGCATTTCATCATGTTTACAAAGCCACACTTCATTAGCCGCTAAATGTACCTCTGAGCTACAGAATAGCGTCCTGGGAACGTCCATGTCTTCAGCTACTGAAAGGACTGACCTCTGTGACCTCCAGTACCACATCCCATGACTCCAAAACACTGGGGAACCAGTCGTGGCCTGTGTCGTTTGATAGGACACTTGCAAGACAGGTACCAAGGACGCTTCCTAGACAGGTACCAAGGACGCTTTCTAGACAGGTACCAAGGACGCTTCCTAGACAGGTACCAAGGACACTTTCTAGACAGGTACCAAGAACACTTCCTCGAAAGGTAGCAAGGACGCTTCCTAGAGGCCTCCGTCCAAAGAGACGCCCAGGAGGAGTGGAAGCACCACCTCAGACTCCTCTCTAATACAGAGTGTGCGGGTTGTAGTAGAAACATTATCTTGTGTTCATTTAAAATGGTTGTTGTTTAAAATGAGGGAATAACCCTTCGATTAATTTAAATTTCTCAACGTTAGCTGACTGTGCGTTCAAACTGTGCATTTGACAAATAAACTTTGCTTTGACTCAATAGTGAAAATCTGCTTGACGTGTTGTATTCTTCACACTCCCCATACGTACATGCTTCAATTACATCTTTGTTCTGTCAGAAGGAGTTTGGTTTATCCTTATGTTACCATGCCAACATTACAGCAAAAGTGATTTAAAGCAATAATCTAACATTACAAGGACTTTATCATCCAAAGTGTGAATCATATTAACTGGTGAGCTGCTACAGCATGAACACAGATGAACACATTACTGGAGACATTTACTCATTCAACAAACAGAGAAATGTAATAATCGCACAAAACTCATCAGAAAGAAATTTGATAATTTTATTAAATGGAAAATTGACAATAAAGATGTTTCTGTAGTGGATAACATGTCTTGAGAAAAATACATCTGTATTGTTGAAATAGTCAGGACTTATTTTAAATATAGGGGGTTTAGGAGCGGCTGGCACGTAAAAGTACAGAGACAGAACAACACGCAGCATACTGGGAACACTGGTTTTGTTGAACCTGCTCTGAAAGATCTGGAAGCAGCAGCCGAAGGAGAAGTTGATGAGGGAGGCGAGGTGCGGCGAGCAGGTGGACACTGCTTTCTGCCTCGTCTCCCTGAAGCCCACCAGGCAGATCCTCAGGATCCGGATGTAGGAGAACAGGATGAGAACCAGAGGAACTACAACAGAAAGTAAAGTAACGAATATTCCATAGACGTTGTTGACGGTGGTGTCAGAACAGGCCAGTCTGACCAGAGGGAAGTTATCGCAGTAGACCTGAGTGATCCTGTTCCCAGAGAGTTCCAAGGAGGAGCTCAGCACGATGCAGACCAGAGTCTCCAAAGAAAGATACAACGAAACCGCAGTGATGAACAGAGCCACCTTGTTGGCAGTCATACGTGTTGGAATCAGGAAAAAAACAAAACTTGTTGGGCCTAGTTTTTGCAGATTCATATGGTCAACAATCAGCGAGGCAGCTTCTCTAATGGATCGACCGATATTCCAACTGTGTGTGACCAAGCATGTGTGACTTGTACCTTAACTTTAGATACAAGTCACTTTTACCAAGGCACGCCTGTTAATTGAAAAGCATTCTAGGTGACGACCTCATGACGCTGGTTGAGAGAACGCCGAGACTGTGCAAAGCTGTTGTCAAGGCAAAGGGTGGCTTCATTGAAGAATCTAAGATCTAAAATATTGATCATATAATATGTAAATACTTTCTTGGTTACCACATCAAATTGTGTTATCTCAAGGTTTTGATGTATTCACTGTTATTCTACAATGTAGAAAATAGTGAACATAAAGACTATCCCTCGAATGAGTGGGTCTGCCCAAACTTACATTTTTTCAATATTCTATTTTGCGGGTTTTCACAAGAAATAAGACGGATCGACAGGTAGGCTCAGACATGTGTGAAAATAAATAAATAGATGAGCAAAGAAACAAAAATTAAAAAGAAAATAAAAATGAAAAAAAAGAAAAAAATAAAAGAAAATAAAAGGAAAAAATATTAAATGCTTACCAGTCGTACAAAGTGCTTAATAGTGCTATGCATTGGATCTCAAACGAGAGCCACGAGAGACTAGCTGGGTGAGTTACTCATCCACCACCACACCACAACTTTGAACTGGATCAGCTGGTGTCTGCTGTTAACAGAGCCTGTGTCATAGACGGACTCTTAACCCGCGCAACCTCGGATAGTTCAATGGCCAGTTCCTCTTTCCAAGCCTCTCTAATTTTCACAGCAGAGGCTATAGTACCATCGAACAAACAAACAAACTTTTAGAAACAAGATGCCTGGAGTCAGGATGGTTCTTTCAGATATCAAAAAATGCATCTGGGAGGGGTTCAAAGTTACAAATCTTCGACGTGAACATAGACGTGGTGTCTAATTTGTAGGTAACGAAAAAAATGAAAGTGAGGCAGCTCAAATTTCTTGGTGTGTGCAAACCTTTGACTGGTATTATGTATGTCTAATATATATATATATATATAAAATGGTATTTCCAGAGGTTTCAATTTTGAACACTTTGCATTACCAAAAGTGCTCATAACTGAAAAAATCTTTGAAAAGTGATTTGTCATTGTTAATTGATCAATATTTCTCCTGTTGACATGCTCTACTGTTGCTCATACTGTTCTTCTCATCAATGTAACCAGGTGATCACATTATTGACCTGTTTCCCAGGTGTGTTAACAGCTTGATGAGTCTCAGAGGTTCCTGCTGCTCTCGCTTCCTCGTATGTTGAGAAGATATAAAGTAGGAAGCAGTGATGAAGGACGGACAGTGTGACTGCTCTCTGTCCAACACAGCGGCAGACATGCTCACAGGTCTGCACCACACCACCTCACTTACAAAATGGACTTGAAAGCTTTCAGCTCCTTTTCTGAACTCAGAGAGAAACTGGTAAGTTTCAGCTTGTGGAAAATGCTGATTTCACCAAATGTTTGGACACTGTGTTGAGAACAGGATCCAATCAGATCAGATGTTTGACTTTGAGACAAATCAGAAACAAATGAGAGATCTTCAGCCATCAACATCTTGGAGTTAAAGGAGAATCATGGTGAACTCGACTGACTTTCCATTTTTCATACTGAGTGCTTACGTGGACTTGGGGCGTTTGAAGTACTTCTGCTTCACGGCTGTTTTATTGTTGTATATTGTGATTGTTGCTGCCAATGTGTTTCTGATCGTCCTGATCTGCATCAAGAGGAGCTTACACGAGCCCATGTACGTGTTTCTGTGCAGCCTGTTGGTGAATGAACTGTACGGCAGCGCCGGCTTGTTTCCCTTCCTGCTGCAGCAGATCCTCTCTGACACCCACACCGTGTCCACCTCCGCCTGCTTCCTGCAGATCTACTGCCTCTACACTTACGTCCAAATTGAGTTTTGTACCTTGGCGGTCATGTCCTACGACCGGTACCTCGCTATCTGCTGTCCCCTCCATTATAACACACGTATGACCACCAAAAAGGTGGCTCCTCTTTTCATCATGGTTGTCTGGTTGTATTCTTTGAGCGTCCTCATCATTCTGGTGTTGAGCGTCAAACTGCTGTTCTGTGGGAACGTTATGAACACACTGTATTGCAACAACTACTATGTGGTCCGACTGGCCTGTTCTGACACCACCGTCAACAACGTCTATGGAATCTTCGTTACTATACTTTCTATCATAGTTCCTCTGGTTCTCATCCTGTTCTCCTACATCCGGATCCTGAGGATCTGCCTGGTGGGCTCCAGGGAGACGAGGCAGAAAGCAGTGTCCACCTGCTCTCCCCACCTCACCTCCCTCATCAACTTCTCCTTCGGCTGCTGCTTCGAGGTCTTTCAGAGCCGCTTCGATGTGAGCAGTGTTCCTGCTTCCTTGAGAATATTCTTGTCTCTGTACTTCCTGATGTGCCAGCCACTCTTCAACCCCGTCATGTATGGATTCAGAATGTCCAAAATAAGGGCAATTTGTAAAGATCTGCTCTGCTTGAACTAAAATAACCTTTGTTTAATTGAAAAATACAACTTTAATGTCACATTTCTTTAGTTATTAATGACAAAGTATAGCTCATCAATGACATGATGTCATCGAACTATTATATAATAATATATTATCGTATGGGAGTAAGATTGACTTCATTTTTTTTCTCCTGCATAAATCTCTGTAAATCTATCCATCATGGGTTTTTGAATGTTTGAGGAGAAGGTGGATTCAGAGACCTAGCAGATACCAAGTCACACTGTATTTACTCTGGTTTCTCTTGAAAACATACAAGCCTTTTGCCTTTTACAAAAGGTTTCCATGGAGAGGATTAATCTGCTATTTTGAGAAACAAGAATAAGGAAGAGCTGTCATGCTGCCGATAGTGACAAGCGGAGGTGAGGATTATTTGTCCAACGCATTTTCATGATTTGATGGAACAGCCAAAAACTGGTTGTTGGAGCAAACTGAGCTTTAAGAACTTTTTGAAAATAATGACAAAAAACAAGAGGCTTGAGGAATTTTCTAAAGGAATAAGTGGATTCCATGAAAACCTCCACCACACCCAAAAAGACGCATTTAATGACCAAGGACAAGCAGTCTTCCTTGAAGATTTCTGAAATTGATTCAAAAGTTTCAATTATTAGCGAAAACATCCAGTCATTCCTGCCTTGAATCTACTTGGAAGGTCAGTCCTGATGAAACAACAGTTGATGGGATGGAAGAGTCTGGTAGCGAGAGCTGGGCTGAGTTGGAGGCTAAGGTACAGAAACCCTTTGTGATAAGTTCAAAATCAAGGGGATTTCGCTGGAACGGTGCATCAGACTGGAAAACCAAGTGGAGAGAGAACTGAAGAAAACCAGGCCGATTGTTGCAAAATTCATCAGATTTAAGGACGAAAGTCAGGGTCATGGAGAAAGCAAAGTATTGAAAAGGAACCAACGGGTAGATCAACAAGGACTATTTGGATGCTTTCGCCAAAAACGTAAAGAACTCATACCAGCTATGAAGGCCACACAAGAGTGATGGGATAGTGATATAGCATTCCTACGATATGACAAACTTACTGTCCACCCTGCGTCCCAACGCCCGAGGAGCAGTTTTGGGGTTGTTACTCAAAAAAAGTAATGTAATCGACACTTAAACTAAATGTTTAAGATTGGCAACTGTCTCAAATCGCCATGAACCATCAGCTCCCATGTTCAAGAAATTAAATCTGTTATCCATTTCCAACATCAATATCAAAAATGTATCTTTATTTATAAATGTGCGTTTCAAAAGCACAGCTGACCAAATTCACAACTTATTTTTAATGAACTCTGATGTCCTGTCACATCCAACTGGATGAGGAAAGGACATTCATCCCCCCTATTATCACACAACTCTTTGACAATATGCCATAAAATACAGAGGAGCATCACTTTGGGAAACCAGTCCCCCATCTCTCAAAATCCATCCATCACTGTCATTATTTCAGTCTAATATGTTGTGAAATAGTCTTTGGATATGAAAAAAATACACCTGTGTCAATGTGCTAAGTATGTGTGTTTATATGTTAAACCTTTGTTTTATTTACAAGGGGTCCAGCCCGCAGGGTGATGTGGCATTCAACGGTAACTTGGAAAATCGTGCTGCGTTTCAGAGAACCTGGAAAACTGTAATACATACCAAACACAACTAAACTGAATTTCTGCCTGCAGCTATTTTTATTATTATTTAGTTTTTTTGATTCTTTTTTTTTGTTTTTTTTATCTCATTGTGTTACGGAAACAAATATCCATTGTATTCGCATGAATTGTAAATCCGAGAAGGGAGGTTTACTATAAGCCCTTTGGGGTTTCTTAGCTCTCCTGCACAATTCTTACTATGTTTTTATATATACACACACACACACACACACACACACACACACACACACACACACACACACACACACACACACACACACACACACACACACACACACACTTGTTTTATCACTTCCTGTGTTCTAATAATACAAATATGACAAAATAGAAAATAATGAGAAGAAGAAGAATCTTTAATTGTAATGGATATTTGTGCATAACTAATTGTAAATGTATTTATGTTGCTCATTTCCCTGGTTCTAATGTCACACCTACTGTAAGTCTGACAGTGTTTGGAGACATTTATTTGCATTCTTTGCACAATAAAGTAATTGTCTAAGTTAGATTCAAATAGTTTGATTTAAAGATGAATAAAGAAGAGGATCTATAAAGACCTAAACAGAATTGTAATTGTCTGGATTATTCCTTCTCAGGTTTGGTGTAAGACAGGATCCATCAATGCACTTTATATTTTAAGAGGTGAAGCAATAAAAGTGGCATCAATTGATTAAATTTACGAAACATATTTTACCGTCTCCACAGCCTTGTTTGCAGCATTCTAGTTCACAACTTGTCCCTCGTCCCCGGGCGCGTCGACGTATGCTGCCCACTGCTCCTGGCTGCGCCCCAGGAGGAAGGACAAGCCAGGATTGTTAAATGCAGAGGCCTCATTTCACCGGCCACCATCCAAAGCATGTGCATGTGTGTGCCTGCATGTGTTGTAGTGTGGTGTGCTGTGTGATAATTAAAGATTCTTCTTATCAATTCAATGACTTTCATTTGCTTCCTAACTCATACATTTGATTATTTTCTATTGACTTTTAAGTTGTATTGACAATTTTATTGACTTACTATTCTCAACATAAACAGCTGCCTATCTTGAATCTTAATCTGTTGGTGACCTTTATATACAGTAAAAAGGAGTCGAGCTCTAGTGCTGAGGTTGCTGTGTAGTGTATCACTGCTCGTATTGTAGTATTGCAACTTGGACTACTGGACTGACTGTACATTTCACTGCTATTTGCTGATCTGCCAACAAGCTTGTGTTCCAGACACACCCCCTATTCAGGTAAGTCCTCTCTTATGTGGGCGTGCTCTTAGCCAGGTGCAACCCTAATCACATGAGCAGCTGTATTCTATCACCTATTTATGGTCCTGCCCTTGAAGCGTTAGCTTCAAGCGTTGGCCCATTTGTAGTCGCTCTTGTGTGAAGACGCTCTGTGTAAAGACGCACGTCTACCTCTGCACGTCAAATAGAAGTGCATTACTGACTAAATCTGTTTTATTGTTGTCGTTTGTTGCTGTCCTTTGCTGTTGTTTTTCTTGTTATTATTGCTGGTTCAGTCTTATTTGGCACTTACTTTGTCAGCAGTTAGCAGCAGATATGCCGGTACTACCCTGAAACCAGCTATGGTTTCAGGGTAGTACCGGCATATCTGCTGCTAACTGCTCAGCCATCAGCAAGGGTGTGAGCCAAGCAACTCCCTCTAATCAGTAAACCCTTTGTCTAACTTTCTGGGCGTGTCCTCCTTCCGCTGGACAGGGATAAATACCCTGCACTACAAACTAACTCTGAGTCGAGCTCTAGTGCTGAGGTTGCTGTGTAGTGTATCACTGCTCGTATTGTAGTATTGCAACTTGGACTACGGGACTGACTCTGTACATTTCACTGCTATTTGCTGATCTGCCAACAAGCTTGTGTTCCAGACACACCCCCTATTCAGGTAAGTCCTCTCTTATGTGGGCGTGCTCTTAGCCAGGTGCAACCCTAATCACACCAGCAGCTGTATTCTATCACCTATTTATGGTCCTGCCCTTGAAGCGTTAGCTTCAAGCGTTGGCCCATTTGTAGTCGCTCTCGTGTAAAGACGCACGTCTACCTCTGCACGTCAACCGAAGCAAGGACACCGAACAAGGCAAACCTGCCTTCTTTCTCTCACTCCATACAAAATGTGCTACTACCGCATCCCTACAACTTCAAGGTCACCCAGAAAGCGTCGTTATACCATACGCCGATGCAATCCGGGTAACCTCAGGTCCCTGCAGCAAACATCTTCTGCAAAGACCTCCTTCTCTGTTGGCTTGTGGAATTGTCAATCTGCAGTTAACAAGGCAGACTTCATTTCTGGTCATGCCAACCAACTCTCCTTAGAGCTCCTTGCTCTCACTGAGACATGGATTAAACCGGAAGATAGCGCAACCCCGGCTGCACTCTCCACTAACTACTCATTCTCCCACACATCCAGACCATCTGGCCGTGGTGGTGGGACTGGCCTGCTAATTTCCAACACATGGAAATTTAATCCACTGCTGCCTTTAAACAACTTTGCCTCCTTTGAATATCACGCCATCTTGGTGACTGCTCCGGTGAAAGCCTATGTGGTCGTCATCTACCGTCCACCAGGACAACTAGGTGACTTCCTACATGAGCTTGACACCCTGCTGTCATCAATCCCTGAGCATGAGTGTCCCATGCTCGTCCTCGGAGACATGAACATCCACTTGGACAGTGCGAGCTCGGCTGACTTCCTGTCTTTGGTTCGCTCGTTCGACCTAAGACAGGTCCCGACTCCACCGACTCACAAGGCTGGCAAAGAGCTTGATCTCATTCTTGCTCGGAGCTGTACCACCGACAACCTATGGGTCACTCCTCTTCATCTCTCTGACCACTTCTTCATCCACTTCAATGTCCAGCTACCAAAACAACCCCCCACCTCCCCACCCATGGTTACTATCCGCAGCAATCTCCGCAACTTGTCTCCCACCCACTTCTCCTCTGTGCTCTCCTCTTCTCTTCTGCCCCACGGCACTTTCTCCTCTCTGCAGGTTAATGATGCCACTGACTCCCTCTGCTCCACCTTGAGCTCATGTCTGGAGCCTGTGTCCACAATCCACCAGACCTGCTCGTTCAACCCAGTCGCACCCTTGGCTGACTGACACCCTCCGGACAACGCGCACTGACCTCAGAGCAGCCGAGAGGAAATGGCACAAATCCAAAACAACTGAGGATCTTGCTAGCTACCAGACACTGCTGTCCTCCTTCTCTTCCAGCATCACTGCTGCCAAGAAGGCCTTCTTCAACGATAGGATCAACGGTGCCACAGACACACGTAAGTTATTCACCACCTTCAAGTCTCTGCTTTACCCTCCACCACCTCCCCCAGCTACTAACCTCACTGCTGACTGCCTTGCCTCCTTTTTTACTAACAAAGTGGCAGCCATCAGCAGCCAATTCACTAAACAACTTACTCACAACCTGTCTTCTCCAGCCCTAGGCTCATCGTTCCCTGGTTTCACCCCCCTCGCTGAAAGTGAGGTATCTAAACTACTAACATGTAGCCGTCCTACTACCTGTCCGCTAGATCCGATCCCATCCAACCTCCTTCAAGCTATATCACCGGCTATCACCCCGGCAATCACACATGTGATTAATTCTTCCCTAACTTCCGGCACTTTCCCTTCCGCTTTCAAAGCGGCTCGGGTCGCACCACTGCTCAAAAAACCCTCACTCGATCCCAATCAAGTAGGAAACTATCGGCCGGTCTCTCTCCTCCCATTCCTTTCCAAAACCTTAGAGAGGGCGGTCTCTAGACAGGTTACAGAGTACCTGTCAAGAAACAACCTTCTTGATACACTTCAATCTGGCTTCAAAAGTGGTCACTCCACCGAAACAGCCCTGTTGTCTGTGACAGAGGCCTTAAAAACTGCTAGAGCTGCTGCCAAATCCTCGGTTCTCATTCTGCTAGACTTATCAGCTGCTTTTGACACTGTCAATCATTGCATACTCCTGTCCATACTCTCAAGCATGGGCATAACGGGCAGTGCACTTTCCTGGTTCGAATCTTACCTCACTGGGCGCTCGTTCAGTGTGACATGGCGAGGCCAGCTGTCTGTGCCTCACAACCTCACCACAGGGGTGCCCCAAAGCTCGGTGCTAGGACCCCTACTCTTTGCCATATACACCACCTCACTGGGCCCGATCATCCGCTCACATGGCTTTTCATATCACTGCTATGCGGATGATACTCAACTCTATCTGTCCTTCCCGCCCGACGACCCTACTGTCTCGACGCGGATCTCGGATTGTCTCGCTGACATATCCACATGGATGAAGGATTATCATCTTCAACTAAATCTGGCGAAAACGGAACTGCTGGTCTTCCCGGCCAAACAAGGTATTTATCACAACATTGATATTAAAATCGACTCTCTATCTCTTGTTCCTACCAAGGCTGCAAGGAATCTTGGTGTCATTATTGATGACCAACTGACATTCTCGGACCATGTTGCCGCCGTCTCCCGGTCCTGCCGCTTCGCACTACTCAACATCCGAAAAGTCAGGCCGTACCTGACCCAATATGCCACTCAACTGCTGGTACAAACCTTGGTGATGTCCCGTCTCGACTACTGCAACGCCCTCTTAACAGGCTTGCCGGCCTGTGCGGTGAAGCCACTTCAGATGATACAGAATGCGGCGGCGCGACTGGTGTTCAACCAGCCAAAGAGGGCACATGTCACTCCGCTGCTCATCGAGCTCCACTGGTTACCTGTAGCCGCCCGCATCAAGTTCAAGTCTCTTATGCTGGCCTACAGAGTGATTGCTGAGAATGCTCCCGCCTACTTAAGTGCTCTTGTAAGAGCACATGTTGCCCCCCGGATGCTGCGCTCGTCAAATGAGCGTCGCCTGGCTCTGCCGGCCATACAGCCACGGCAATCCAGGCTATTCTCATTTGTAGTTCCACGTTAGAGGAACGAGCTGCCAAAAATGACCAGAGCGGGGACCTCCCTCTCTGTCTTTAAGAAGCACCTGAAGACCCAGCTCTTCAGTGAGTACCTCCTGTCCTAATCTACAATTACTTAGCACCACCTTGCAGTATTTATTGCTACACCAATGTTTTTATTACACTAATCTCTGTCGCAATGTATCTGAATGTTATTCTCCCTTGTAAGTCGCTTTGGATAAAAGCGTCTGCTAAATGACTAAATGTAAATGTAAATGTATTGAATTTGTATAATTATCTCACCTCTCATGACTCCCATATCTTACCTTTCTCTGTTGTGTGACATATCTAATTTAACTGAATTGATTCCAATCCAAGTAGGTAACAGCTGAGTGAAAATTAAAATCCCCCTTATTAATAATATAACCATTTCAGTACTTTACCTCTGTGTCATATTTAATTGAATTAAATACAGTGGGGGGGGAAAAAGGGATCCATACAGGACAAAAAAAAAAAAAAAGTTGAAATAAAATATTAAGTAATATATTTATAAAATATTAGCAGTTGAGTCAAATATAACCAGGAAGAATTCTTCAATTGGGGTCGTGAGGCATAAATAAATAATCACTAACTGTGGATATTTGTTCCGAGTCATTTTAGGTTTAATTGGGCTGGAAATCATACCAGAAAACACCAGGACTGGTTTGATAAGAATGAAGCAGAAGCAGAGCATCTCATCACCAAGGAGCAGAAAAGCTTCTGCACTGGGCAGAATGACACCAAAAGAGGCCAAAATAGACACTCATTCTAAAACCAAGGCTGAGGTACTACGCAGTAGTCTCAAGAACACCCTGTGGATTGAAAGGGCCCTGGAAGACCCCAGTGATACCTAAGGCTATTTTAAAGCCACCAAAGCAGCGTACAGTCCAACCGTGGCCTTATTTTTATTTATTTTAAACCTGTGCTGTCAGCATGCTGGACATACAACACAGAGTATTTGTGCCATTTGCATCCAGGACAGAGTTAGTCTGCAAGTGGAGTTCAAGTTCTCAACCTGCAATGCAACTCTTTATTAATTCTTAAATCATCAAGAACTGCTGCAATAACTGTCCTGTGGACGCCCTGTAGAATGACAAGAGCACAGTTTTTTGTTATGGAGAGCCACCACCAACCCCCCTCTTTCCCATTTATCAACATAGAAACCAACAACATTTACACAAAAACATGAACATTGGACGACAACATGTATTGAAAAACTGAATTAGGTCCAGGAAAACTGGAACAAAACTGGTCCCGTGGCCTCTTCCTGTCAAAGTTATGGCAGTACCGCGGCCTTAAACCTTACAATCCAAAAATGGACAAAAAATAACTGAAGGACAACTAAGTCATTAACAACCACTTCACATACACCACAAAACCTGTAAAGAGTTGTTTTGGCAGATAGACAGACACCATAGCAACCGTCAGTAAACATTTTCCCTTTTGGATGGAAAGTGAGAGAGCATTTTTATGTGGAGTTTGATGAGGGAGCTATATACACAGGTACATCTCATAAAATTACAATATCATGAAAAAGTTCAATATTTTTTGTCACTCATCTCAGAAAGTGAAACCCATATATTATATAGATTCATTACACAGAGTGAAATATTTCAAGCCTTTATTTCTTGAAATGTTGATGATTGTGGCTATAGATAATGGAAACCCAAAATTCTGTGTCTCAGAAAATTAAAATATTACATAAGATCAATTTTAAAAAAAGGATATTTTAAACAGAAACGTCAGGCTTCTGAAAAGTATATTTATTTCTATGCACTCAATACTTGGTCGGGCCACCTTTTGCATGAATTACTGCATCAATGCGGCGTGGCATGGAGGCGATCAGCCTGTGGCACTGCTCAGGTGTAATGGAAGCCCAGGTTGCTTTGATAGCAGCCTTCAGGTCATCTGCATTGTTGGGTCTGGTGTCTCTCATCTTCCTCTTGACAACACCCCATAGATTCTCTATGGGCTTCAGATCAGGCGAGTTTGCTGGCCAATCAAGCACAGTAACACCATGGTCATTAAACCAGCTTTTGGTAGCTTTGGTAGTGTGGGCAGGTGCCAAGTCCTGCTGGAAAATGAAATCAGCATCTCCATAAAGTTTGTCAGAAGAAGGAAGCATGAAGTGCTCTAAAATTTCCTGGAAGATGGCTGTGTTGACTGTGGACTTCAGAAAACACAGTGGACCAACACCAGCAGATGACATGGCAGCCCAAACCATCACTGACTGTGGAAACTTCACACTGGACTTCAAGCAATGTGTATTCTGTGCCTCTCCACTTTTCCTCCAGACTCTGGGACCTTGATTTCCAAATGACATGCAAAATGTACTTTCATCTGAAAAGAGGACCTTGGACCACTGAGCAACAGTCCAGTTCTTTTTCTCCACAGGCCAGGTAAGACACTTCTGACATTGTCTCTGCTTCAGGGGTGGCTTGACACAAGGAATGTGACATTTGGAGCTCATGCCTAGGATTGGTCTGTGCGTAGTGGCTCTTGATGCGCTGACTCCAGCCTCAGTCCTCTCCTTGTGAAGCTCCCCCAAACTCTTGAATGGATTTTGCTTGACAATCCTCTCAAGGCTGCGGTTATCCCTTTTGCTGGTGCACCTTTTCCTACCACACTTTTTCCTTCCACTCAACTTTCTATGAATATGCTTGGATACAGCACTCTATGAACAAGAAGCTTCTTTAGCAATGACCTTTTGTGGCTTAGCCTCCTTGTGGAGAGTGTCAATGACTGTCTTCTGGACATCTGTCACGTCAGCAGTCTTCCCCATGATTGTGTAGCCTACTGACCAAGACTGAGAGACCATTTCAAGGCTCAGGAAACCTTTGCAGGTGTTTTGAGTTCATTAGCTGATTAGGGTGTGACATCATGACTCTCCAATATTGTACTTTTTCACAATATTCAAATTTTCTGATTATCTATAGCCACAATCATCAAAATTGTAATGAATCTATATAATATATGGGTTTCACTTTCTGAAATGAGTGACAAAATATTGAACTTTTTCATGATATTCAAATTTTATGAGATGTACCTGTATAGTGAGATATATGTATAGGTGCAAAAACTGAAATGATGAAATATTCAAGAAAATGTCCAGGAAGGTTGTTGGAGGTTTTTCCCCAGACAGTAAAGAAAATACTTCCTGTCAATAACCTGCCTAGGCCCCTTGCCATGTAAAGTCAGGTTTTCAGTAATCGCATTATTTCAAATGCATGTAACACCTAAATCACATTATTACCTTAACCAGATTCACCACCATACGCCACCCAAGTGGCGTTTTCAGGGACCTCTGGCACAGCGACGGGGGGTTGCAAACACCAGTTTATTGTAGATATGAGGCTAGCTGGAATCAGCCAGGAGCAGATGGAACATGTCATGACACCGGGCTTCCATCCTGACTGAGTGTGTGGGCAGGGTTTTTAAACCTGATGCGCGTTAGTCCAACCAACGAGCATCAGGTGTGGCTACTTAAGCCACCCCATCCACCACATACCCCCAACACCAAACTGAGGCCAGGAAGAATTCCTGGCCAAAGCCTACTCCCCCTTGCCACCAAGCAGAGAACAAAAATAAAAATAAATGCTTTAAACAGACTCTGACACAGGGTTACTATACCTTGATAATACAGACTCTGACCCAGGGTTCCTATACCTTAAATTAATAAAACACCGGACTCTGAAACAAGGTTCCCATACCTCATCCAAAAAAATGTCCAAAAGAAATTAACAGGTCTTCTCCCAGAGGACCTGAGTTCCCTGGAACAGCACGGTCGACCGGCCTCCTTCCACCAGGGCGCCGACAGACTGCCCCCTCCTCCCTTCTGGAGCGATAACAGAGACAACAGCAAACCAACAGCAACAATAACAAAAGCAACAACAACAACAACAGCAATAGAAAAAACAGCAGCAACAACAGAACCAGCAGCAACCGCAATCACAGAAACAACAATAGAAACAGCAGAAACAACAGAAAAAACAGCAACAACAGAAACAGCAGAAACAGCAGCAACAACAGAAACAACAAAAGAAACAGCAGCAACAACAGAAAAAACAGCAATAACAACAGAAACAACAGCAACAACAGAAACAGCAGCAACAACAGCAGAAACAAAAGCAACAACACAAACAGCAGCAACAGAAGCAACAACAGAAACAACAACAGAAACAGAACAAAAATATAAACAGGAGGAACAACTACAGCAGCAACACCAGAAATAGCAGCAAAAACAACAGCAGCAAAAGCAGCAGCGAAAACAGAAACAACAACAACAACAGCAGAACCAACAGCAACAAAAAAACGCAGCAACAACAACAGAAACAGCAGCAACAGAAACAGCAGCAACAGTACTACCAAAAGAAACAAAAACAACAACAAAAACAACAGCAGCAGCAACAAAATTAACAACAACAGCAGCAGCAACAACACCAGCAGCAACTGAGACAACATAAACAGGAGAAACAACTACAGCAACAACTTCAACAACGGCTCAACAGAAACAGCAACAAAAACAACAGCAGCAACAACAACAACAAAAACAATAACAAAAACAAAAACAAAATCAACAAAAACAGCAGCAGCAACCACAGAAACAACAACAACAGAAGCAACAACAACAGCAGCAGAAATGATAGCAGAAACAACAGCAGCAGCAACAGAAACACCATCACCAGCAGAAACAACAACAAAAACAACAACAAAAACAATAACAAAAACAACTACAACAGCAGCAGCAACAACAGCAGCAACAACGGAGACAACAACAACAGCAGCAACAACAGAAACAACAGCAACAACAACATAAACAGCAGCAGCAACAAGAGAAACAGAAGCAAGAGCAGAAACAACAACAGAAACAGCAACAGAAACAGCAGCAACAACAGAAACAATAACAGAAACATCAGCAACAGAAACAACAGAAACAACAGAAACCGGAGAAACAACTACAGCAGAAACCGCAGCAAAAACAGAAACAACAGCAACAGAAACCGTGAGGGGAAACAGCAGCAACAACAACAACAGCAGCGACAGAAACATCAACAACAGCAGTAGCAACAACAACACCAGCAGAAACAACAACAACAGAAGCAACAACAACACCAGCAGCAACAATAACAGCAACAATAACAGCAGCAGCACCAGAAACACCAACACCAGCAGCAACAACAACAACAGAAACAACAACAAAAACAATGACAAAAATAACTACAACAGCAGTAGCAACAACAGCAGCAACAACAGAAACAACAACAACAACAACATAAACAGGAGCAGTACCAAGAGAAACAGAAGCAAGAGCAGAAACAACAACAGAAACAGCAACAACAACAGAAACAACAGAAACAAACGAAACAGCAGCAACAGCAGCAACAACAAAAACAACAACAGAAACAAAACATAAATAACATAAACATGGGAAAAAAACTACAGCAGTAATAACAGAAACAGCAGCAAAAACAACAGCAGCAACAGCAGCAACAACAGAAACCACAACAGCAGCAGCAGCAGCAGCAGCAGTAACAACAGAAATAGCAACAGAAACAGCAGTAACGACAGCAACAACCGCAACAATAGCAGCAGGAACAACAGAAACCCAACTACCGCAGCAACAACAGCAACAACTACAGAAACAGCAGCAACAACAGAAACAATAGAAACAGCAGCAATGACAGAAGCAACAACAGAAACAACAGCAACAGCAGCAACAACAGAAACAACAGAAACAGCAGCCGCAGCAACAACACCAGCAGCAACAACATCAAAAACAATAACCTCAACAAAAACAACTACAACCGCAGTAGCAGCAAAAGCAGCACCAACAGAAACAACAACAACTTCAGCAACAAAAAAAAACAGCAGCAACAGCAACAACAGAAACAACAACAGAAACAGCAGCAAAAACAGAAACAGCAGCATCAATAGAAACCGTAACGGAAACAGCAGCAACAACAGAAACAATGGCAAAAACAACAACAACAGCAGCAGCAACAATAGCAGCAACAACAGAAATAGCAACAGAAACAGCAGCAACGACAACAACAACAGCAACAACAGCAGCAGCAACAACAGAAACAACCTCAACCACAGATACAACAGCAGCAACAACAGAAACAGCAGCAACAACAGAAACAACAGCAACAACAGGAACAACCACAAAGACAGCAGTAACACCAGAAACAGCAGCAACAACAAAACCAATAACAAAAAATCTACAATAACAACTACAACAGCAGAAACAACAACAGCAGCAGTGACAGAAATATCAACAAAAGCAGCTGCAGCAAAAACACCAGCAGCATCAACAACAAAAGCAACAACAGAAACAATACCAAAAACAACAACACAAACAACCACAACAGCAGTAGCACCAACAGCAGCAACCATAGATACAACAGCAGCAACACCTGCTAAATGCAATTTAATGTAATGCAATGTAACAGCAACAACAGAAACAACAGCAACCGCAGCAAAAACAGCAGAAACAACAGAAACAGTGGCAACAACAGAAACAACAGAAACAACAACAGAAACAGCAGCAACAACAGAAACAACACCAGGAACAAGACAAACAGGAGAAACAACAGAAGCAACAACAACAAAAACAAATACAACAGCAGTAGCAACAGCAGAAATAGAAAGAACAACAGAACTAACAACAGAAACAGGAGCCACAACAGAAACAGGAGAAACAACTACAGAATAATTTACAGAAACAGCTTAAAAGCAGCAGCAAAACAACAGCAGCAACAGCAGCAGAAATAACAAAAACGACAACAACAACAGAAACAGAACACAACACATTAACACAAGCAGCAACAAATACAACAGCAGCAACAGCAACAACACAAACAATAACAACAACAGCTGCAATAACAACAGCAGCAGCTGCAACGACACCAACAGAAACACCAGCAACAACAGAAACAGCAGCAACGACAGCAACAGCAACAACATTAACAACCGAAACAGGAGACAACAAAAACAATAACAAAACCACAACAAAACCAACAGAAACAGCAGCAAAAACAGAAACCACAGCAACAACAGAAACCTGAACGATACAGCAGCAACACCAGCAACAAAAGAAACAGCAGCAACAACAGAAACCGGAACAATACAACAGAAACAGGAGAAACAACTACAGCAGAAACAGCAGCAACAACAAAACCGATAACAAAAAAATCTACAGAAACAACAACGCCAGCAGCAACATGAAACATCAACAACACCAGCAGCCTCAACAACAGAAACAATACTAAAAACAACAACACAAACAACTACAACAGCAGCAGCAACAATAGAAACAACAGCAGCAACACCTGCAACCACAGAAACAACAACAGAAACAGCACAAACAACAGAAGCAGCAGAAATAGCAAGAACAACAGAACTAACAAAAGAAACAGTGGCAACAACAAAAACAACAACAGAAACAGGAGAAACAACAACAACAACAGCAGCAGCAACATTCATACCAGAAACAACAATAACAAAAACAGCAACAAAAACAACTACAACAGCAGTAGCAGCAACAGCAGAATCAACAGAAACAGCAGCAGAAACAGCAGCAACAGCACCAAAAAAACAGAAACAACAACAGAAACAACAGAAGCATCAGCAATAACAAAAACAACAACAAAAACAACTACAACAGCAGTAGCAACAACAGCAGCAACAACAGAAACAGCAGCAACAACAACAGCAACAAAAACAACAGCAGCAACAACTGAAATAACAACAGAAACAACAGTGGAAACAGCAGAAATAACAGAAACAACAGAAAATGTCTGTGGAATCAAATGAAATCAAAGAGACCAAAAAAAGAACATAGTTGTCAGTTGGTAATTTCAAAAGAATGCCACTGAAACAACAGCAACAACAAAAGCAGCAGCAACAACAACACCAGCAGCAACAGAAACAACAACAGCAGCAGCCACAACAACAACAACAACAACAACAACAACAACAACAACAACAACAACAACAACAACAGCAGCAGCAGCACTAATAGCAGCAACAACAAAAGCAGCAGCAGCAACTACAGAAACAGCAGCAACAGCAACCACAGCAACAACAGGAACAACAACAGAAGAAGCAGCAACAACAGAAACAACATAGTTGGGAGAAACTACAACAGCAGCAGCAACAGAAACAACAGAAACAGCAGCTAAAACAACAGAAGCAACAACTGAAACAACAATAGCAACAACGGCAACAATGGAAACAGCAAAAACAACAGAAACAACAGAAACAGCAGCAACAACAACAGCAGCAACAACTGAAACAACAACATCAACAGAAACAAAAACAGAAACAGCAGCAGAAAATGTCTGTGCAATCATAAAGGTCAGTGCAGAATAAACAGATTTCACAGCATACAGAGCACACACACAAATCTCACAACGTAGAGAACACACACACAAACACACACACACACCGAAGTCAGTCAGACTGTAGTGGACTGCAAGGTTTTTAACCTGCTGTTAAAAGTGTTGAGTGCAGGGGCCTCTCTCCTCCGGCAGGGTGTTCCATTTACTTGGGAGATAGATACAGTGCCCCAAGTCAATGTTTGAGAGTTGGTACGAAAGATGGCTAAAAGACCACTGCCGGTGGACCTGAGAGTTCTTGCTGGGTTGTGTATACCTCTTACATTTCTTTTATACACTGAAATGCAAGGCCATTTATAGGTTTATATACAAGTAGTATAGTATTGGAATGCGCTTCAGCACAGATTTTAAAAAACAAGGACAGTCACATAGGACAGTACTGACTTAAACCAACATGTCAATCATGACAATGACACAGGCATTTGCATGCTCACAGATCTTTGAGCATTTCTACTGCTGTGTTTTGTTACAGAGCAGTCACACTCTGTCTTTCATTACTGCTTCCAACTTTATATCTTCTTAACACACGAGGAACCAAGAGCAGGAGGAAACTCTGAGCTCCAAACGCAGAGTGTTGCAGAACCCCATCCAAGAGGGTACATAGTCATGGGAGGACAGGCCCATTGGAGCAGCTGCTGCACTGGGATGACCAGAGATTATCTGCCTTGGCTCTGTAGAAGGCCACACATCTTGGTCCCATATCTTGAAAATGTCCACAGCTCTGAGAACCAGAGACACCAGGAAACCAGGACATATGGTCTGGATGATTGATCAACTGATGCTGTTTTCATAGTGAATGTCCAGGATGTCACTGCATGGCGTTCAGTGCTGCCTGAACTCAGCCTCACAGGTGATATGTTCAGTGTATAAGGAGCAGTGTGTGCTCGAAGGCAGAGTGGGACGTATAGTAATTGGAAGATTGCTGGTTCCATCCCCGGCTCCACCTGGTAGCCTGCTGAAGTGTCCTTGAGCAAGTTTTCATCAGACAGCCATGTGTGCTGACCCCTAGAGACCATCTAAACCCATCAAACAATAGGCAAAACAGACAAAAGAATGGTATTTTACCAACCCTATCTTGTCACAAGACAACTGATTGGCTCATTACAAATGAAAGAAATGTCATACCTGTTAATAGAAAAGCATTCTAGGTGACTACCTCATGAAGGTCGTTGAGGGAACAGCAAGACTGTGCAAAGCTGTCGTCAAGGCAAAGGGTGGCTTCATTGAAAAATTAAAAATATATTTTGATTTGTTTAACACTTTTTTGGTAACTACATAATTCCATATGTGTTTGTAGGAATTCCTGCCCACAGGTAAGGGTTTAGGGAGGCAGAAGGAGTTTTTATTGTCCCTTTAAGCAATAAGGTATGCTGGCCACAAGTATAAATTACAAAGCGATGATTATTATAATATTGAGGTGGATAATAATCATCTCAGGCGTAGGAGGAATGTTGTTCTGCTGCTGGGCTGCTCACAAGCCTGTGCACTGATCCCCTCTGTAAGACAGACAAACAAACCGCCATGCGGGCGCTGATTGGGCCAATTCGAGGCAGCTTGGTGGCCACGGGAAAGGAAATGATTGTGTGGTCCGCAGCCGGTGCTTGACCACACCCCTTTGTCCGCCACATACCCTCACCGCCCGCCTTAGGCTGGGGAGCCGTCCGGCTGACAGCCAACTCCCCCCGCCCTCCACCGAGCGGGAGAGAAAGTCATCCATGACCATCTGCGCCACCGGCCTGTGGACCACCCAGAAGTTAAAGAGCTGGAGAGCCAGGTACCACCGGGTGATCCTGGCGTTTGTGTCCTGCATGCGGTGGAGCCACTGCAGCGAGGAGAGCCAAAGCTCGTCCCTGGAGGTAGTAGCAGAGGGAACCAACTGCCCACTTGATAGCTAAGCACTCCTTCTCCACTGTGCTGTACCCTAACTCCCGCTCTCAGAGCTTGCGGCCGAGGTACAGCACCGGACACTGGGTCCCCTCCACCTCCTGGGACAAGACTGCGCCCAGCCAGCTGTTCGACGCATCGGTCGGCAGACAGAAAGGGAGAGAGAAGTTAGGGTTAAACAGCACTGGCTTCCCACAGAGAGCTGACTTTACACTCGCAAACGCCTGCTTGCACTTCTCAGACCACTGGACAAAATCTGGAGCACCCTTTCGAGTTAAGTCTGTCAAGGTGCTGGTTAGCTCTGAAAGGTTGGGGACAAACCTTCTTTAGTAGTCAGCCAGCCCCAAGAACTGCCTCACTTCCTTCTTGGTCTTGGGTCTCTGTGTGTTTGCAACCGCAGCGGATTTATCAAGCTAGGGTCGGACCAGGCCTTTGCCCAAGTGGTACCCCAGATAATGTACCTCCCCAGTCCCACAGTACACTTCTTTAGGTTGGCGGTGAGCCCAGCCCCCCTTATGGACTCGAGCACAGCCCCCCAAATGCTTCCAGGTGTCGCTGTGAATAACAACGTCATCTAGGTAGGCCGCGGAGTATGCTACATGTGGACGCAGTCCATGAGTCTCTCAAAGGTGGCTATGGCACCGAACGACCCGAACGGTAGTGTGTGAAAGTGCTATAAGCCAAACGCCGTGGAGATTTTTACTTGGACTCCTGAAACAATGGAATCTGCCAGTAGCCCTTGGTTAAATCGAGTGTTGTAAAAAAAGGAGCTGTACCTAACCGGTTGAGAGGTTCATCAACCCGGGGCATCAGGTAGGTGTCTAACTTGGACACCGCGTTCACTTTGGTAGTCCGAGCAGAACCGGACTGACCCATCGGGCTTAACCACCGGCACGATGGGACTAGACCAGTCACTCATGGACTCTTCTATTACATAATTGCCCAATTACAGCTATCGTCGTGAACACACTTTCGAATCATGTTTTTCAATGTTTTATACAACTGCTCCCCCAGGCTGTCGGTCTTGAGGGTAAATGCTGGTTCAAATTGAGCGGACGGCCAGTAACTCCTAAAGTTCCCGAAGTGTACGTGACACAAAGGTAGTGCCCTGGTGGGTCAGGATTTCCTTCGGAATCCCGACTCGGGAAATGACCTGAAAGAGCACCTGTGCCACACTTTGAGGCGTAATACTGCACAGGGGCACTGCTTTTGGGTACCGGGTTGCATAATCCACTAGGACTAACACAAAACGATACCCGCGGACACTGCGGTCTGACGGCCCGGCGTAGCTCTTGGCGTAGCTCTTGTCTGAGTGTCACGGCTCACTCAATATAACCTGTCCCTAATCACCGATAATACGGGTGAGTGAGCACGGCGTCTAGGCTGGTCAATACGCCATCGATATTTACTACCCCCTAAAGGCCCTGCATAGGGTGTCATCCCGCGACTGCTCCAGCAGAAAATCGTCAATCAGCAAGGTTAATGGGACCCGGGGAGACCCTATTTGGGATCCCGCTACTCCTGCACCTGTCCCGCCCCGCTCCGCATCACTGTGCGCCAAACAACACTTACATTTCCCTCCCGGCCGTGAATGCATTCCCCCAGTCTCTTTCATTAATGCATCAAACCCTGGCCAATCCGTGCCCAAAACCAGGGAGTGCGACAGGCGGAAACTAACCGCAGCCTGCTGGACCATCGCATACATGTGAATATCCCCATACACACAACAGACCTCCACCTGTGACGCCTCCACCAAAGCCCCGGGTCTAACCAGGCATTGCTGGACCATTGTCTGCGAACAGACCGAGTCCAGCAAAGCCTGATGTCTACCCCCTTATAGCCTTACAGGTACTTGGTAGGCTCCTTTCCGACCGGGAGAGGGGTCCGGTAGGCCGGCGAACCAGACCACCTGGCCAAGTTCCATCCGAGGACAGTCGTGGCCGGGCCCCCCACGGTGTCTGCACCCCTGCCTAGATGTCTGCACAGCTCCCTGATTTCCCGCGGCAGCACTGCCCTGGGAGCTGAGGGGGGACAGAGAGAGCGTCCCACGGCACCACAGAACCCGGTGAATCCCTCATGGGTCATGGGGTCGGATGTAGCGCCCCCCCCCCCCCGGACATTGTCCTCCGGGGCACCGTGACGGGCTGAGGACCCTGGAAATCCTGCGTGGGTCCTGGGGTCTGACACGGGTCTGGTCCTCTGGCCGGCTCACTGTCAGCGGCGGGGGCAGGCCGGCAGCCAGTCATGGCGTGCTCCACGTCCACAAGTATAAATGACAAAGCGATGATTATCATAATATTGAGGTGGATAATAATCATCTCAGGCGCAGGAGGAATGGCGTTCTGCTGCTGGGCTGCTCACGAGCCCGTGCCCCATGTAAAATTAATGTCACATATGACAACGTATTTTATTTATGCCATTAATCCCTTCGAGGAAAATTGGTTCTTTGCATTTGCCTATCCTAGTATCTTATGTATCGAGGAGCAGGGAGCTGCCACATAGCAGTGCCCGGGGACCAACTCCTGATCTTGGACTTGCTCTGGGACAATCGACAGGAGTGTCTAACCCTGACATGCATGTCTTTAGGGTGGGGGGAACCAGAGCACCCAGAGGAAACCCACGTGAGCATGGGGAGAATATGTAGACCTCTACATAGAAGGAACGCAGTCGGATTAGAGCATAGAATTTACTTGCTGTGAGGCACTGTGCCCCGCCCAAATATATATATATATATATATATATATATATATATAAAGTACATACATACCCACGATGTATATCGTTATTCATTATTAATGTTATTGTACAGCAGTGAGACAAAAAACATTCTCTTCTGCATAAAACAATCTAAATCTATCCATAATAGATATTTCCACATCAACATTTATTGGAAATGTATTTATGTTACTCATTTCACTGCTTCTAGTTTTAGATCAACTGTAAGTCCGGCAGTTTTTGTAAATACAATTTATTTCGCATTTTTTTGCACGTTGAAGTAACAGTCTCTAAGGCTTTTTATAAAACCTAACAGGACCTATTATGTTCCTTTTTATACATGTTAATATTTATACATGTTAAGTCTCTGAGGTCCCCAAAACATCTATTTGACTGCTCAAAATACCACTCAGATTATGTATTGGAGCCACTGTGACATGCCACTAAACCCAGACTTTTCCAAAACGGCCTGTTTCACTGGGTGTAGCTTTAATTGGAAATGAGCAGCCAAGCCCCTAGTTCTGAGCCAATGGGGTTTGACATTTACTCAGATTGATTTACTCTGTAAACTTTCACTGATTACACCTTATCAGTACACTAAAATCTGTTTTTGAACAAATTTATATTTACAAAAAGGGAAAAAGAGATCATAGATAGATCAACGATATCAAATGAAATGCCCCGCCCACGTCAAGCAGGTACACACACACACACACACACACACACACACACACAGTTTGCTACCACTAAAGAGCCATGGAGTCTACACTACGCACCTTGCACGATGCAAATGTGCATTCATACCGGAACATTTATAATGAATTGGATGATGATGTCACAAAGCGTCTTCCTCCACAAACTCATCTCGCTCCAACACTCAACCGGAAGTTTAAGAACATTTGCATGTGGGCGATGCATGAATGTTTGGTTCTGGCCAAATTTTGTCAGTTTTTCACTAACTCCTCCTCCAAATGTGGAGAATAATAATAAAAATCGGAACAATAACAACAGGGTTTCATTCCTGCAGGCTAAATACAGCTGCAGGCAGCAATACACGTGGCGCAAGGTAGTCATGTTAGGTACGTATTACACTTTTTAAACTTGTAAAACACATTGTTTTCTATAGACATCAAGTACAAATTTCCCATTTTTTCAATCGCAAATATTAAACTAGTCAAGTTGACTTTTGAGACTAGATAGAATGGACAGTGGCTGAGAAAGGAGAGGTAAGAGCTTGAGATCCTGCAGCCCTGCTAATTAGACTGTTTGTTGGTCACAGAGGATGTAACAATTGGAGAAGCTGAATGAGAATTTGATTGGAGAACCCAGAATTAAACTAGCAACACTGCATTAAAAAACAAAGACTGTGGAGGCCTAGCAGCCCCACACTTCAGGTACTACTATCTAGGGAACCATCTTCAATTTATAATTAACTGGTTACAACCAGGGCAACAACCGGGCCATAGATGGCGAGACACTGAACAAACAGAATGTCAGGATTTATCAATATCTGATCTCCCATTCCTTACTGAATCAATAAGGAAACATAATTGCTTTAAAAACCCATTCATCGCAACGGCTCTGTCAGCCTGGTGGAAATTTTCCTCAAACTCAGTGGTCACTCTATCTCCAAACAAATTTACTCCAATCTGGCACAACCTGGATTTTCTGGTTAAAAACAGACAATAATCTTCAGGTCTTGGAAAAGACAAGGAATTACTCATTTGGAACACATTTTTGAAAATAATTTGTTTTTATCCATCCAATCTTAAGCAAAAGGTATAATATCGGCGGTCACAGTTTCCTGCAATTCCTTCAATTACAGCAGTCTTTAAAAGTTCAAATCAAATTAACAAACATCTTACAACCACCTAATTGAACATCAAATCATATCGTTCATTTAAAAAAATCCCTTTTCCAGAATATAGCAAATGTATGCCAACTCAACCTGCGGAAGCTTATTTGCAACAACACCTTTCCTCACCTTTCCCCCTTTGATGCAACTCATCCAATATAAGATTCTGCACAGAGCTCATATCACGGAACACAAAATGTTCAAAATGGGTTTTGTGGATGAAGACATTTGCTCTCACTGTTCCCTTGATACCAGAGATGACTACTTTCATGCCTTCTGGCTCTGCCCACCTATCCAAACATTCTGGACCAACATCACCAAGAAGCTATCAATACTTCTGGGTCTCAGCGTTCCAGTCTCCCCGTCTATGTCTTCTCGGTGACCTCTCCTCAACACACCACTGAAACGCCATCAACGCATTTTGATCACCTTAAATATTACTCAATTGGAAAAACAGATAATCTCACTACATTCCATTGGTTGCAGTTATTAATAGATTACATCTCAATAGAAGAACAATTGGCAATATCCAAAAAAAATGTTGATTCATTTAATGAAATATGGACTCCTTTTATCACTGACATAACTCCATCATGTAATACTTGAGTCTTCTCAGTCGGAGAAATGTTGGGGTGTTTTGGAGCATGTGGGGGTCCTCCTGGTGTCGTTGGGGCTCTGCAGTTGGGTGGGGCTCTGCGTCTGTGCCGCTTAGTCCTGTGGTCATGGGGGGGGGGTCCCGCGACCTAATGGGGGTGCTACAGGGGCTGGGTGGTGGCGCCCGCTCCTTTCCTGGGTGTAGCTGGCCTGTCTCCGGGGTTGGGGGGTGGTACTCCTGGGGAGTGCCTGCGGCAGGGGTCCTGGTTTGGTCCTTGGTTTGAGGCATGGTTACGGGTTTGTGGCTCAGGTTGTGGGCTGGGGGGGTGCTGGTCTTGGTCCTGTGGTTGGTGCGCCACTGACCCGTGGGTGGCGGGGCTTGCGTGTCCTTCTGTGTTCCGTGAGGAGGGGTGGCCCTTTGTGCCGGGGCTGGTTAGGCGTTCCATCTGGTCCTGTTACACCTGGCCTTAGCCTTGCCAGGTGTGCTCGGCACGGGGCTCACCATGTCGTCTCCTTTGGTGGGTGGCAGACTCCAACGTCACACAAGGCTGCCGGGGTATCTGTCCTCTGGCGCTCTCGGCGTGCGGGACGCTTGTCACTGGGGGGGGTCATCTGCTTCCCTCTGTTCTGTGCTTACCATGGGCCTGATGGGGGAGTGACATCATGGCAGAGGCGCATGGCGGGCCGCTCTGCACCTGTGGCTGGTCACTATAGGTTGGGTGTCTCCAGGTACAAGAGGTGAGGGTGCTGCTTGGTGAGGTCCAGGGGGGGGAGTCCACCTGGCTGCTCTCTGGGCCAATCTCGCCCGTCGCGCTCCTGCCCCGATGTGCTTCTCGTCCGTCCCAAAATTTGAATCCCACTCATATTAGCCTAGAACACATACACTCGCACACCAATCCTACTCTACATTTACATTTACATTTACATTTAGTCATTTAGCAGACGCTTTTATTCAAAGCGACTTACAAGGGAGAATGACATTCAGGCTACATTGCGACAGAGATTAGTGTAACAACAACATTTGTGTAACTATAAATACTGCTAAACAACATTCCACCAAACCAGGGTCCGCGGGCAGGAGGCGTGTGAGTGATTCGGGTTCAACTTACTTGGAGGACTCACACCCCCACACCCTGAAATTTTAAATGCAATTGCCAACAGCGCACTGGAGTCCTGGTGGCTTGCACCTGGTGGTTTACGGTTTGCTGCGATGTGGCGGGACTGCAGAGAGCACCCTCTCTGCGGCGGGTGCCAGAGGGTCCATCTATCTGGTGGCCTGCTGCCGTCGCCGGGGGGGTGGGGGGGCTAACATCCAGGTGCCCTGCCCTGAGCGCAATCGGCAAGGTGGGTGGTGCTCGGGGCTGACCAAGGGGAGGGCATCTGGTAGGCTGCGGTGGGGTGGGCCTTGCCCTTGTGCGGGGCACGGGTAGGCATGGGGATCCCGCCGTCTCGCCTGCAGGGAGGGCGGTTCGGGCGGGGTGTCAGTCTGTCAGCCCATCACTCCAGGTCTGCAGCCCGTGCCTGGCACCTACGGTCTGCGTCTTGTGCATGAACTTGGGGGTTGTATGTGTGCACCACAGGGGTGCGAGGTCTCCTCGTGCTCCCTGGGACTGGGTTATGCTCCTCAGGACGGGGCGTGGGGGTTGCTCCGCGGGCTTCCGGCTTCTCTGAGGCCCCAGGGGTCTTCTGTGACTGCGGAGCGGGGTTCTCTGGGCTTTTCTGCAGCTGTGTCCATGCAGCTGCGGAGCTCAGGATTGGCTTCGGGGCCTTTTCTGTTACTTAGAGGCGCCATGGCAAAATACCGACCTTATACACCGGAACCAATTAAGATAAGTCCTGTACACTCACCGGTGGACACCTCACACACACACACACACACACACACACATACAGGTGGTCCCATCACACACACACCACCACACCTGCTTGGAATGCATCCCAGCACCCTCCTGGTCCTTTCCTCCCTCATTTTCTGCCATAACTACGTATGTCAGGAAGAGGCCACGTGAGCAGTTGTAGTTCCACTTTTCCTGGACCTAATTCACTGTTTTTCAATACATGAGGTCATCCAATGTTTATGTTTTTGTGTAAATGTTGTTTGTTTCTATGTTTATTTGTCTCACCGTGTTGATTCTCCCTCTTGGAGTAATGATCAGCTGTTTATAGACCCAAACATGATGAATAGTTCTCCAAAGAGGGAGGTTGGTGGTGGTTCTACATAACCAAAAACTGTGCACTTGTCATCCTGCAGGTCGTCCACAGGACAAAGTAAGAATTAAGAAAGAGTTGCATTGCAGGTTAAGAACACGAACTCTACAAGAAAAAAAAAAGTGGGTCTTCAAGGTGTGGGATGGGGAACACACACACACACACACACACACACAACTTTTCACTCACTGACATCCTCTACTGTTGCTCATACTGTTCTTCTCATTCATGTCACATGGTGGTCACATGACACCCAACTCAATGTTGGAAAGATTTTTTTTTCCTGATTCCCAAATGGTGTTTACAGCTTGATGAGTCTCAGAGGTTCCTGCTGCTCTCGCTTCCTCGTATGTTGAGAAGATATAAAGTAGGAAGCAGTGATGAAGGACGGACAGTGTGACTGCTCTCTGTCCAACACAGCGGCAGACATGCTCACAGGTCTGCACCACACCACCTCACTTACAAACTGCACTTGAAAGCTTTCAGCTCCTTTTCTGAACTCAGAGAGAAACTGGTACGTTTCAGCTTGTGGAAAATGCTGATTTCACCAAATGTTTGGACACTGTGTTGAGAACAGGATCCAATCAGATCAGATGTTTGACTTTGAGACAAATCAGAAACAAATGAGAGATCTTCAGCCATCAACATCTTGGAGTTAAAGGAGAATCATGGTGAACTCGACTGACTTTCCATTTTTCATACTGAGTGCTTACGTGGACTTGGGGCGTTTGAAGTACTTCTGCTTCACGGCTGTTTTATTGTTGTATATTGTGATTGTTGCTGCCAATGTGTTTCTGATCGTCCTGATCTGCATCAAGAGGAGCTTACACGAGCCCATGTACGTGTTTCTGTGCAGCCTGTTGGTGAATGAACTGTACGGCAGCGCCGGCTTGTTTCCCTTCCTGCTGCAGCAGATCCTCTCTGACACCCACACCGTGTCCACCTCTGCCTGCTTCCTGCAGATCTACTGCCTCTACACTTACGCCCACATTGAGTTTTGTAACTTGGCGGCCATGTCCTACGACCGGTACCTCGCTATCTGCTGTCCCCTCCATTATAACACACGTATGACCACCAACAAGGTGGTTCTGTTCATCATGGTCGTCTGGTTGTATTCTTTGAGCAAGTTCCTCATCACTCTTGCCTTGAGTGTCCAGCTGCTGCTCTGTGGGAACGTTATGAACACACTGTACTGCAACAACTACTATGTGGTCAGACTGGCCTGTTCTGACACCACCGTCAACAATGTCTATGGCCTGGTGGGAACATTCCTGACCGTCCTGCTTCCTCTGGTTCTCATCCTGTTCTCCTACATCCGGATCCTGAGGATCTGCCTGGTTGGCTCCAGGGAGACGAGGCAGAAAGCAGTGTCCACCTGCTCTCCGCACCTCGCCTCCCTCATCAACTTCTCCTTTGGCTGCTGCTTCCAGATCTTTCAGAGCAGGTTTAATATCACCAGTGTTCCCACTTCCCTGAGAATATTCTTATCTCTGTACTTCCTGATGTGTCAGCCACTCTTAAACCCCATCATGTATGGATTCAGAATGTCCAAAATAAGGGCCGTTTGTAAAGATTTGCTCTGCTTAAACTAAAAGGACCTTAAAGAGAATCTGTTGTTTAATGTAATGTAATGTAATGATCTTGGCCTTGCTCTGGGACATGGGCAGGAGTGTCTAACCCTGACATGCATGTCTTTAGGGTGGGGGGAACCAGAGCACCCAGAGGAAACCCACGTGAGCATGGGGAGAACATGTAGACCTCTACATAGAAGGGCCCCAGTAGAATTCAAGCATAGAACCTCCTTGCTGTAAGGCACCATGCTCCCCCCTCCAAATATGTAACAGCAGTGAGACAAAACATTCTCTTCTGCATAAAACAATGGAAATCATTCTATCATGGATATTTCCACATTAACATTTATTGTTAATTTATTCATGTTACTCATTTCATTGGTTCTAGTTTTAAACCTACTGTAAGTCTGAAAGTGTTTGGAACTACAATTTATTGTTGCATTTTTTGCACAATAAAGTAATAAATATAAAATGCTTTTTATAAAACTGAAACAAAAACCATATTCTTTTTTTTTTTTACTTAAATGTAATTTGTATTATGTTCCTCACCTGTCATAGCCTCCATGTTTCACCCTACTCTGTTATTATGTGACGTATCTCATTTCACTAGATTAATTGACATCAAGTAGCAAACAGATTAGTGAAGTCTTAAAGTTTATAAAACCTTACACCATCTCAATGAATAATGTATGAATAAAACCACTAATTAATATTAATATTTGTCTTGAGCCATTTTAGGATTAATTTCGGCTGTAAGACCATAACACCTGAAAACACTAGGACTGGTGATAATGATGTAGAAGTAGTGCACCTCATCACCGAGGAACAGAAAAGCTTCTGCACTGGGCAAAATGACAGTAAATGTAAGGCCAAAAGAGACGCTCATTCAAAAAGAAAGGGCTGAGGTGATGATCAATGATTGGAAGTGTTGCATTTTGATACAGTTGATCATTCCCTGCTCTTACACAGACTGCTAAGTATTGGCTGTGACCCTAATCCTTATAGATGGTTCCAAAACTACCTCTCTGATAGACAGCAGTAGATGAGAACAGATTATGTTCAATCTGCACTTTTATAGATAGCAAAAGGTGTGCCTCAAAGTCCTTTTCACAATTTAAATCAATTATATGGTCTGTTGGACAACACTATCTGATATTGTTGGGCTGGCTCAATACAATTGGCAATTGACAATCTGCAACTTCTTTTAATTTTCTTCAAGAAGCACTTATTGATCTCAAACTTGTGTTAAAGGCTGAAAAAAAAACCCACAATATATGCTATTCAGAAGAATTTTTTTTTTTTTAATTCCAATTTACATGAATCAACTATTACACTTCAGTATCAAACCCGCCTCAGGATCTTATGCTCTGGACTCCATGTTGGAGAAGCTTCTCTAATGGATCGACCAATATTCCATCTGCGTGTGATCAAGCATGTGCGTAACTTGTTCTTAATCCAAGAATTTACTAATGTATGATCATTAACTTTGTGCAATATACTGATGGGTGTTCATAGAAACTAGATCCTTTCCCGACCTTGATAGGAGTGGATTCACTTTTTCCAGGTTGTCGGGGATACAGTTGGACCTTTGCATCCAGCCTTGATCTCCAAACGTAGAACACTGCAGAACCTGGTTGTTTTTAGGTAACATCACAGACAACAAGGACAAAGTTCGCTCCAGAGGTGCTGTAATTGTAGCTAGCTCATATGGCCTCACAGCAAGGACCGTTGGTCAGGTTTGCTGCCCCCTAGAGACCCTCCCAGCTACGGCTAAACTCATCCAACAACAGGCCTGGATCAGAGATTGTTCTATGGATCCATATTCTAGAAAGCTCCTGTGAAATGGACTATTCTGTTTTGGTAGGGAGTCTTGTTATACCACATCAGTTTCAAATCGTCCATTCAGTAAAGAGTGGCTGTTAGTAAAGGGGGTTCCTGGCTAGCATCTAGAACTCTTGTGAAGTAAAAAAGATGGTCTTCATATTCATATTCATTGTATTGGGAGGAGACTTCAACACAGTACTGGATCTATTACGACCGGAACTAGGAGGGACCCAAATGCATGACACAGAGAGACGGGAGGCAGACGAAGTATGTTTATTAGCCCACACGGTGGAGATGGCCGGGGGGGACCCGGTCAGGTAGGGATGGAGCAGGGCTGGGCAAGGATGATAATGACCGGGAGGAGGTCCAGGATCCGGGTGGAGAGACGGGGAACCAGGCTGGATGGAGAGGGACGGAAAGCCTTGGTCGACAAGCGCAGAAAAGCAGGTTAACCAGGCTGGGTGGAGAGGGACGGACAGACTGGGTCGACGAGAGGAAAAAGCAGGTAAGGGGAAGACGAAACAAGGAAACATAAGCTAGGGACTTGAAACAAGCGCTGCGCTAGGAGCTAGGAACTAGGAACGAGGCCAGTAGCAGTACAACTCGGGTAAGCTAGTTGACGGTCTGGCAATGAGTGACTGGGGAGCTGTCGAATAAATACTGTGTGAGTGATGAAGGTAATTGATCCCAGGTGTGTGAAATTGGCTCAAGGAGGGAGCTGCAGATGGGGCAAGAGCGGCATCAAGTGGCGCTGGGAGGCCGAGGGCCTAACAGGATCCAAGTTTAGACCGATATCAAGCCAGAAATATTCACAAATCCTGCCGTTCGTCGGAAACTATAAAACAATATATGAGTGATCTTGTTCTTGGGGATTGTTGGCAATCAAATAATCCACATAATAGAGAATACACATATTAATCACCACCCCACCAAAGCTTCTCTAGAATCAACCTTTTCTTGACAAGTAACTCTGCACTGTCCAAAAACCACTAATCCTGAAATCCAACCTATTGTAAATTCCGATCGGGGGCCGATTAGTTTCAACCTTATTAATGAAACGAACTGGAAGCCTCCCGGCAGGTGGCGGTTTAACACCTCACTTTGGCTCAAACCCAATAAGGACCCAACCCTCACCTCAAGTTATAGACCCATAAGCCTTATTGATTGCGACTTTAAGATTATGCGTAAATCACTAACCAAAAGAATTGAAAAAGTAATTCCATTTATAATTCACCCAGACCAAACAGGCTTTGTCAGGAGCAGACACTCATCCAGCAATATGCTCCGTTTATTCAGTCTGATCAGCAAATCTCAAAGGAGCAACTTAAATACTATTATTGCCTCTTTAGATGCCAAAAAAGCATTTGATCGAGTTAATTGGATATATCTCTTTTTAATCCTCAACAAATTTGGCTTTGGAAAGTCACTCATTCAATGGATCAGAATCCTCTACAACTCACCATCTGCGTCTGTCATCACCAATGGTTGGTTACACTACACAGCGTTTCACTCTACAACGTGGTACAAGACAAGGATGTCTGCTCTCCCCTTTACTCGTCGCCATCTTTATTTAACCCCTCGCGGCGGGCCAATGTTAAAAGTTATATCGTAGGCTTACAAACAGGAAACTCTGTTCACAAAATCAGTTGGTATGCAGACAATATCTTGTACATACGGAATCCAACATCATCCCTACCGGAGGTGTTCAATCTTATATCTAAATTCTCAGCTATCTCAGACTTTTCAATAAATTAGACTTAAACCACCGTCTTACCACTCAGTGGGGGGGGACTGCAACGCTGGTACCCAGAAACTTCCCTTAACCATCAAAATGGGCAACATTAGATCCCTTGGTATTGATATCTCCACCAATCTGTCGATTTATTTACCCTTAACTTCACTCCATTGCTCAAATCCATTGAAGAAGACTTCATTCGATGGAACAAACTACCCATCTCACAAATTGGTAGGATAGCAGCAGTGAAAATGAATATACTTCCAAAAATAAACTATGTATTTTCAATGACCCCAGTGCAACCAACAGCACATTGGAACCAATTATGGCTCTTTCAATGACGGTATATGGCTCGCAGACAATTTTGAGCTTAAATTACCATCACAATTAACAAGTCATGAATAATTAATCTGTGTCATTTTAAAGTAAAACAGGTAAGAGAAATTACAATTTTGAAAATAAAATTCAAAATATAAATGTGGCGGACAAAGGGCAGTCACTGGCTGCGGACCACAGAAAGACTCCGGGGCACCTTTTACTCGGCGCCCTGCCCCTGCCGGGTCTCTGCTCAGGCGTCACTTGTTGGAGTCTCTGCCACAGGTAAGGGTTTAGGGAGGGAGAAGGAGTCTTTCTGGCCGTGGTGCGCCCACATGGCCAGAGCTTTATTGTTCATTTCAATATGCGGCACGCAGGCCACAATTATATATATCACTGAGGATTATTATAATAATTGTAGATAATAATGTTCCTCTTGGGCGCAGGAGGAATGGCGTTCCACTGCTGGGCTGCTTACCAGCCAGTGGGCCGATCCCCTCTGTAAGACAGAGAAACATTAAGAAAACTCCCTGCCTCCAGTCAGAGCAATCAGCTCAACACAAGTGGACAGAAACGGAAAAAACTTCAATATGTATGTGACAAATAATCTCTTGAACTTGAACTTGAAGAGCAGCTGATTCTTAAAACTTGGAAGGAGCTTCCCGTCACATATCACACAATGCAGCGTGTGAGTATTACCATATTGAGCATGTTTGGCTCTACACACGCACATGAGCCGTCTTTCTCGCATCTGAGAAACATTAAGAGAAACCTACGCTCACGTTGAACTGATGGAAGCCTCAACGCAGCATAAAGCTTAACCTCACTACGTATGAAGCAGACGACAAGGCAACCAGAAAAACCATGCAGCACCACAAGTCACATTTATGGTAAAAAGTATTTTATTTAATATAGCTACAGTATAACAATATTATTAAGAAGAATAAAGAGAAATGTATTATAACAGCGCTTTTTTAAATACTCAGAGATGTGTTATAAGCTAAAAATGTAAGCCTTACTTAAAAAATGCACGCATTAAGTTGCATTCAATTTTATTAAATATTATATGGCTCACAAGGAAATACATTTAGAAATATTTGGCTTTTATGGCTCTCCCAGCCAAAAAAGTTCCCAACCTCTGCTCTGGACAACATAACCAATACATTTTACTGGAAATAGAAGAAACTGAGAATTAAACTAGCAACACTACAGAAAAACCAAGACTGAAGAGCTCTAGCAGCCCCAAACTTCAGGTACTACTATCTAGCGAACCATCTTCAATTTATAATTAAATGGTTAAATGGCACAATTGGCCCATGAATGGTGAGACATTGAACAAACTGAATGTCAGGATTTATCAATATCTGATCTCCCATTCCTTACTGAATCAATAAGGAAACATAATTGCTTTAAAATCCCATTCATCGCAACAGCTCTGTCAGCCTGGTGGAAATTTTCCTCAAACTCAGTGGTCACTCCATCTCCAAACAAATTCACTCCAATCGGGCACAACCTGGATTTTCTGGTTAAAACAGACAATAATCTTCAGGTCTTGGAAAAGACAAGGAATTACTCATTTGGAACACATTTTTGAAAATAATTTGTTTTTATCCATCCAACCTTAACCCGAAGGTATAATATCGAGGCCACAGCTTCCTTCATGTCCTTCAATTACAGCAGTCTCTAAAAGTTCAAATCAAATTGACGAACAACATCCGACAACCACCTCAAATGATTGAACATCTCACTCATATCGGTCACTTGAAAAATCCCTTTTCCAGAATATACAAACTTTTATTAAAAACAGACGACACTTTATCTTTACCTACAATGGAATGGGAAAGAGACCTTTCTATTCCCACAAATATCAACCAGTGGAAGCTTATTTGCAACAACACCTTTTCTATGACCCGCAACTCCAAAATGCAACTCATCCAACATAACATTCTGCACAGAGCTCATATCACAGAACACAAAATGTTCAAAATGGGTTTTGTGGATGAAGAAATTTGCTCTCACCATTACCTTGATACCAGAGATGACTACTTTCATGCCTTCTGGCTCTGCCCACCTATCCTGGCATTCTGGACCAACATCACCAAGAAGCTATCAACACTTCTGGGTCGCAGCGTCCCAGTCTCCCCGTCTATATGTCTCCTCAGTCGACCCATCACTTAAACATCACCAACCCATTTTGATCGCCTTATCAATTGCCAAGTAAACAATATTACTCAATTAGAAAAAGAGAGATAATCTCACCACATCCCAATGGTTGCAGTTATTAATATAATACATCTCAATGGAAGAACAATTGGCAATATCCAAAAACAATGTTGATTCATTTAATGAAATATGGGCTATTTTTATCACTGACATAACTCCATCATGTAAAACTTGAGTCTTCCTAAGTCGGGGCAATGTCATGGTGCCTTGTGGCATGTGGGGGTCCTCCTGGTCTGCCGGGGCTTTGCAGTTGGGTGGATGCCCGGGCAGCGCTGGGGACATCCGTGGTGCGTATGTTACGGGGGTATGCTGAGTGAACCCAGGTGCAGAGAACAAGGCAGAGGCGAGGTGGCAAAAATAGAGGTTTACTCAAAACAAGTACAAAAACTGGGCAAAAACAAATAAGAAGTCTCGGGAGCTTGGAACAAGAGCGTTGTCATGAGGTTAGACAAACTCAAGACTGAGCGCCCGAGGACACAAAGGACAGGGTCTAAATAGGGACGACCAAACGAGACACAGGTGAAACATATCATCTAATGAGGCAGGGTGATCAGGAACAGAAATAGGTGAAGCAGAGCAACCTTGAAAAGGCAGTACTGGCGGCATCTAGTGGCTGATGCTGGTAGGACCCGGGCGAACCCTGACAGGGCCCCCCCGTCTAGGAACGGCTCCGACGTTCCTCCAGGGAGTGTCGGGTGGCGACGGCGGAAATCCTGGATCAGAGAGGGGTCCAGGATATCCCGGGCCGGAACCCAGGAGCGCTCCTCCGGCCCGTAACCCTCCCAGTCCACCAGGTATTGCAGGGCCCCGCGGACCCGGCGGGAGTCCAGCAGCCGGCGGACCGTGTAGGCGGGCTGACCGTCGATGATGCGAGGCACCGGAGGAGGCCTCGTGGTGGGCGCCAAGGTGCTGGTGACCACCGGTCGGAGCCGCGACACGTGGAAGGTGGGGTTTATCCTCATGGACCTGGGGAGCAGAAGACGGTATGCGGCAGGATTGACCCGCCGCACGATCTTGAAGGGCCCAACATACCGTGGCGCGAGCTTGCGTGACTCCACCCGTAATGGAAGGTCCCTGGTGGACAGCCAGACCCTCTGGCCCGGACGGAGCATAGGCGCTGGTCTGCGCCGTCGGTTGGCCTGGATCTGCTGCTGCCGGGATGTCCTCAGCAGGGCCTGACGAGCCCTCTGCCAGGTCCGTCGGCACCGCTGGACGAACCGCTGGGCTGACGGCACTCCCACCTCCGCCTCCAGCTCCTGAAACAGAGGAGGCACGTACCCGAACTGGCACTCAAACGGCGACATGCCAGTGGAAGAGCAGCGCAGAGTGTTGTGAGCGTATTCCGCCCACACTAGATGGTCGCTCCAGGAGGCAGGGTTGGAGGACACGAGGCACCTCAGTGTTGTCTCTAGGTCCTGGTTGACCCGCTCCGTCTGGCCATTGGATTGCGGGTGGAAACCGGAGGACAGGCTGACGGAGGCGCCGAGGAGCTGGTGGAATGCTTTCCAGAACCGGGATGCAAACTGCGGACCGCGGTCTGACACCACGTCCAGGGGCAGGCCGAACACCCTGAAAACGTGCTGCACCATGAGCTCAGCAGTCTCCAGAGCTGAGGGGAGCTTGGGCAGAGGAATAAAGCGGCGGGCCTTGGAGAACCGGTCCACAACGACGAAGATGACGGTGTGGCCCCGAGACGGTGGAAGGCCGGTGATGAAGTCCACTGAGAGGTGTGACCAGGGCCGACTGGGGATGGGAAGGGGATGCAGCAGCCCCATGGGACGTGACCGGGGGTTCTTGTTCTGGGTGCAGATGGTGCAGGCAGCGACGAAGGACCGGACGTCCTGCTCCATGGTAGGCCACCAGAAACGCCTGCGGAGGAACACGAGGGTCCTGGAGATCCCCGGGTGGCCAGTGAGGCGGGATGAATGCCCCCATTGCAGGACTTGTGATCGGACCGCCTTCGGGACAAACAGGTGACCCGGGGGCCCGTTGCCGGGATCCGCCTCCCTCCTTTGGGCCTGCCGGACCTGCGTCTCGATTCCCCAGCGGACCGGAGCCAAGATGCAGGAGCTCTGGAGAATGGGCTCGGGGAGTTCAACCAGCTCAGGAGGGTCGAACTGTCTGGAGAGAGCGTCGGGCTTGAGGTTCTTGGACCCGGGACGATACGACAGGATGAAGTTGAACCGATTGAAGAACAAGGCCCATCGGGCTTGACGGGAGTTGAGGCGTTTGGCATCCTGAATGTATGTCAGGTTCTTGTGGTCGGTCCAGACGACAAATGGGTGTTGGGCCCCCTCCAGCCAGTGCCGCCACTCCTCCAACGCCAGTTTGACTGCCAGTAGCTCCCGGTTCCCTATGTCATAGTTCCGTTCCGCTGGGGTGAGGCGACGGGAGAAGAAAGCACATGGATGGAGCTTCTTGTGGTGAGTCCTTTGGGACAAAACGGCCCCCACTCCCACATCGGAAGCATCCACCTCCACCACGAAGGGTAGGGTAGGCTCTGGTGTGGCCAGGACAGGGGCAGCGGTGAACCGCATCTTGAGAGCCCTGAACGCCCCCTCAGCCTCCGCAGTCCAGGCGAAGCGGGCTGTGGATGTCCTAGTGAGGGCGGTGAGGGGAGCTGCCACAGTGCTAAAACCCCGAATGAATCGCCTGTAAAAATTGGCAAACCCGAGGAAGCGCTGCACCTGTTTGACCGAGGTGGGTGGTGGCCAGTCCCGGATGGCTTCGGTCTTGGCAGGATCCATCTGGACGTGACCCTCGGTGATGACAAACCCCAGGAACAGAACGGTTGTGGCGTGGAACTCAGTGGGAGTGATGTTGATCTCCCCAGGCGAGGGAGGCAGCCAGCAGGACCCTGGTCGCCTCGAGCTCGGGAGAGAAGGTTGGCCTCGTCGCAGTTCTCCCTACCCTGGACGAGAGTTGGCTTTTCCCGAGAGCTCAGGGCAGGAAGAACGGAAATGCCCCGGGATCCCACAGTACAAGCAGCAGCACTCTCTCATCCGCCGGTCACGTTCAGACCGAGAGAGCCGTGTGCTGCCTACTTGCATCGGCTCCTCCCTTGATGCTGGAGGCGAGCTCGGGATAGCCAGGAGATGCTCGGGAGGCCTCGTCCCCAGAGCCGCTCTGCGCGCTGGTATTGGTGAAGCGGGGAAAAAGCGTTCCCCTTGTCTCTCCCTGAGGCGGTTGTCCACCCGAATCGCTGCATCGATGAGCGTGTCCAGGTCCTTCTGCGCCTCCCGGGACGCCAGCTCGTCCTTGACACCCTCATTGAGGCCCTCCTGGAAGGTCGCGATGAGTGCCTCGCTGTTCCATCCAGACGCCACGGCGAGGGTGCGGAATGCGATGGCGTAGTCCGCCACGCTCTGTCCCCCCTGGCGGAGCCGGAGTAGCCGTGTGGACGCCCCCCTCCCACTGACTGAGTGGTCAAACACTCGGCGCATCTCCCCGGCAAAAGCCTGGTAGCTGGAGCAGGCCGGGGTTTGCCGATTCCAGTGGCTGTGGCCCAGGAGAGTGCTTTGCCGGTGAGTAGCGTGACCACGTATGCCACCTGTGAGCGCTGGGTGGGGAACTGTGAAGGCTGGAGCTCGAAGGCCAGGGAGCATTGCGTCAAAAAACCACGACACCCTCCTGGGTTACCGTCGTACCTCTCTGGCGCCGGCAGTCGTGGTTCGCGGTGATCTGGAGGACGCGGGTTCATGGGAGGCAGCGCTGGCGCAGGGGCCATAGGTGGAGCCTGTGCCTGGCTCTGCTGGACGGCCTGGGCGAGCGACTGCAGGTTGTCCAGGACCTGTTGGAGAACCCGCTCGTGGCGGCCAATCGCAGTCCCCTGGTGCGTCAAGGCCACCCGCAGGCTTTCCACCTCTGGAGGACGACTCTCTGCTGGGTCCATGTTGTGGGCTCAGTCTTGCTGTTACGGGGGTATGCTGAGTGAACCCAGGTGCAGAGAACAAGGCAGAGGCGAGGTGGCAAAAATAGAGGTTTACTCAAAACAAGTCCAAAAACTGGGCAAAAACAAATAAGAAGTCTCCGGAGCTTGGGACAAGAGCGTTGTCATGAGGTTAGACAAACTCAAGACTGAGCGCCCGAGGACACAAAGGACAGGGTCTAAATAGGGACGACCAAACGAGACACAGGTGAAACATATAATCTAATGAGGCAGGGTAATCAGGAACAGAAATAGGTGAAGCAGAGCAACCTTGTAAAGGCAGTACTGGCGGCATCTAGTGGCTGATGCTGGTAGGACCCGGGCGAACCCTGACAGCATAGGCCTGTGTTTGTGGGGGATCCTGGGGCCCCACGGGGGAGTTGGGGGTTTGGGTGGTGGCGCCCGCTCCTTTACCTGAGTTGAGCTGGCCTGTCCCCAGGGGGGGGGGGGGGGGGGCGTGCTCCTGGGGAGTACCTGCAGCTGGCATCCTTGTGTCGGTTCGGGGCGTGGTTGTGGGTTCTACCTGGCGGGGCTGCGGAGAGCGCCGCAGGGGTGCCTTCCGGGGCCCCTGAGGGGGCTGCTTGCCGTTGTAGGTGTGGGTTGGGGTGTGGGGGGCGGCTGTTGGCCTTTTGCTTCTGCTGCGCAGCTTCTCTGCGGCGGGAGCCCCGGGTGGTAGAGGGCCTGTATATCTGGCGGCCTGATGGCATCGGCGGAGGGGGTGGGGTTGTGTGGGGGGGGGGCGGGGGGGCGGTAACATCAAGGTGCCCCACACTGAGAACACGCTGTTACGTGTATGGGTACTTGGCGCTCATGCAGGGTGGCACGTCGGGTCGGCTGCGGTGGCCTCCCCCTTGCGCGGGGTGAGGGTGGGGGTGGGAGTCCTCCCGGCTCGCCCGCAGGGCGGGCGGCTCAGGTGGGGTGTCGGTCTGTTGCCGTGGGGCCGGGATCCGGGCCTTGCGCCTGCACCTGGGGGTGGGTTGTATGTGTGTGCCCCTGGGGTGCAGGGTCTCCTCGTGGTTCCTGGGACTGGGTAATGCTCCGCGGGGCGGGGCGTGGGGGTTGCTCCACAGCCCTCTGGCTTCTCTGGGGGCCCGGGGGTCTTCTGTGGCCGCAGGGCAGGGTGCTCTAGGCTTCCTGCAGCCATAGGGTGTCGACAAGGCTGCAGAGTTCGGGGGGCGTCGGGGCCCTTTCTGCTTCTTGAAGGCAACGCGACATAATACCAACCTTCTACACCAGAACCAATGGGGATGAGTCATGTACACTCACAGGTGGACACACACACACACACACACACACACACACACACACACACACACACACACACACACACACACTTCACCCTAATATTGATCCTTCACTTATTTTACAACTTTTCACTCACTGACATCCTCTACTGTTGCTCATACTGTTCTTCTCATTCATGTCACATGGTGGTCACATGACACCCAACTCAATGTTGGAAAGATTTTTTTTCCTAATTCCCAAATGGTGTTTACAGCCTGATGAGTCTCAGAGGTTCCTGCTGCTCTCGCTTCCTCGTGTGTTGAGAAGATATAAAGTAGGAAGCAGTGATGAAGGACGGACAGTGTGACTGCTCTCTGTCCAACACAGCAGCAGACATGCTCACAGGTCTGCACCACACCACCTCACTTACAAACTGCACTTGAAAGCTTTCAGCTCCTTTTCTGAACTCAGAGAGAAACTGGTAAGTTTCAGCTTGTGGAAAAGGCTGCTTTCACCAAATGTTTGGACACTGTGTTGAGAACAGGATCCAATCAGATCAGATGTTTGACTTTGAGACAAATCAGAAACAAATGAGAGATCTTCAGCCATCAACATCTTGGAGTTAAAGGAGAATCATGGTGAACTCGACTGACTTTCCATTTTTCATACTGAGTGCTTACGTGGACTTGGGGCGTTTGAAGTACTTCTGCTTCACGGCTGTTTTATTGTTGTATATTGTGATTGTTGCTGCCAATGTGTTTCTGATCGTCCTGATCTGCATCAAGAGGAGCTTACATGAGCCCATGTACGTGTTTCTGTGCAGCCTGTTGGTGAATGAACTGTACGGCAGCGCCGGCTTGTTTCCCTTCCTGCTGCAGCAGATCCTCACTGACACCCACATCGTGTCCACCTCCGCCTGCTTCCTGCAGATCTACTGCCTCTACACTTACGTCCAAATCGAGTTTTGTAACTTGGCGGTCATGTCCTACGACCGGTACCTCGCTATCTGCTGTCCCCTCCATTATAACACATGTATGACCGCCAACAAGGTGGCTCTGTACATCATGGTCGTCTGGTTGTATTCTTTGAGCAAGTTCCTCATCACTCTTGCCTTGAGTGTCCAGCTGCTGCTCTGTGGGAACGTTATGAACACACTGTACTGCAACAACTACTATGTGGTCAGACTGGCCTGTTCTGACACCACCGTCAACAACGTCTATGGAATATTCGTTACTATACTTTCTGTTGTAGTTCCTCTGGTTCTCATCCTGTTCTCCTACATCCGGATCCTGAGGATCTGCCTGGTGGGCTCCAGGGAGACGAGGCAGAAAGCAGTGTCCACCTGCTCTCCCCACCTCGCCTCCCTCATCAACTTTTCCTTCGGCTGCTGCTTCCAGATCTTTCACAGCCGCTTCGATGTGAGCAGCGTTCCAGGTTCTCTGAGAATATTCTTGTCTCTGTACTTCCTGATATGTCAGCCACTCTTCAACCCCGTCATGTATGGATTCAGAATGTCCAAAATAAGGGCCATTTGTAAAGATTTGCTCTGCTTAAACTAAAAGGACCTTAAAGAGAATGTTGTTTAGTTTAAAATGAATGTAACATTTCTATATGACAACGTATTTTATAGACGCCCTTAATCCTCTGGGGGAAATTGATTCTCTGCATTTGCCTATCCTAGTATCTTATGTATCTAGGAGCAGTGAGTTGCCACAAAGAGGTGCACGGGAACCAACTCCTGATCTTGGCCTTGCTCTGGGACATGGGCAGGAGTGTCTAACCCTGACATGCATGTCTTTAGGGTGGGGAAACCAGAGCACCCAGAGGAAACCCACGTGAGCATGGGGAGAACATGTAAACCTCTACATAGAAGGGCCCCAGTAGAATTCAAGCATAGAACCTCCTTGCTGTAAGGCACCATGCTCCCCCCTCCAAATATGTAACAGCAGTGAAACAAAACATTCTCTTCTCCATAAAACAATGGAAATCATTCTATCATGGATATTTCCACATTAACATTTATTGTTCATTTATTCGCGTTACTCATTTCATTGGTTCGAGTTTTAAACCTACTGTAAGTCTGAAAGTGTTTGGAACTACAATTTTATTTTTGCATTTTTTGAACAATAAAGTAATAGTCTTTAAAAAAAAGGCGTTTTATAAAACTTAAACAAAAACTATAATCTTTTTTTTTACTTAAATGTAATTTGTATTATTTTCCTCACCTGTCATAGCCTCCATGTTTCACCCTACTCTGTTGTTATGTGACGTATCTCATTTAACTGAATTGATTGACATCCAAGTAGCAAACAGATTAGTGAAGATTGCAATGAACCCTTCATAACAACAACAATAATAATAATATACTGTTGTAGCAGTTTTACAGTGCTGCATTTATTTGTCATATTTAATTGAATTAATAACAGTGGAAATGTTTTTCCAGTGATTCTTAAAGTTGATAAAACCTTACACTATATCATGAATAATGCATGAATAAAAACAGTAAAGTAACATTTAACCAAGAAGCATTCATTTGGGGGTGTGAGGACAATCCAGGCCTCAACACAACAAAAAAAAATCACATTAACTGTGGAGGATTTATTAATTAATATTTGTCTTGAGCCATTTTAGGATTAATTTCGGCTTTAAGACCATAACACCTGAAAACACTAGGACTGGTGATAATGATGTAGAAGTAGTGCACCTCATCACCGAGGAACAGAAAAGCTTCTGCACTGGGCAAAATGACAGTAAATGTAAGGCCAAAAGAGACGCTCATTCAAAAAGAAAGGGCTGAGGTGATGATCAATGATTGGAAGTGTTGCATTTTGATACAGTTGATCATTCCCTGCTCTTACACAGACTGCTAAGTATTGGCTGTGACCCTAATCCTTATAGATGGTTCCAAAACTACCTCTCTGATAGACAGCAGTAGATGAGAACAGATAATGTTCAATATGCACTTTTATCGATAGCAAAAGGTGTGCCTCAAAGTCCTTTTCACAATTTAAATCAATTATATGGTCTGTTGGCCTACCTGCACTGCCCATTCAAGATTCAAGATTTTTTATTTGTCACATACATATACATACTTCCATACATATATGCAGTGAAATGTAATAATCTGTACACAGACAACACTATCTGATATTGTTGGGCTGGCTCAATACAATTGGCAATTGACAATCTGCAACTTCTTTTAATGTTCTTCAAGAGGCACTCATCGATCTCAAACTTGCATTAAATGCTGAAAAAAAACACACAATATATGCTATTCAGAAGAAAAAAAATTAAAAAATTCCAATTTACATGAATCAACTATTACACTTCAGTATCAAACCCGCTCTCAGGATCTTATGCTCTGGACTCCATGTTGCAGAAGTTTCTCTAATGGATCGACCGATATTCCATCTACGTGTGATCAAGCATGTGTGTAACTTGTTCTTAGTCCAAGAATTAACTAATGTATGTTCATTTACTTTGTGCAATATACTGATGGGTGTTCATAGAAAGTAGATCCTTTCCAGACCTTGATAGGAGTGGATTCACTTTACAGTTGGAGCTTTGCATCCAGCCTTGATCTCCAAACGTAGAACACTGCAGAACCTGGTTGTTTTTAGGTAACATCACAGACAACAAGGACAGGGACACCAAGAGCCCCAGCCAGCCAGATCCTGCTGCCAAGCTGAACGGACTGTCTATTGGTCACAGAGGAATTAATGATTGGAGAAGCTGATGCAGAAGGAGCACCAACAGGTAGAGCCCAACGCCATCCAAGAGGGTCTACAGTCATGGGAGGCCAGGCCGGTTCGAACAGCTGCTGCACTGGAATAACCATCTGCCTTCACTCTGCAGGAGGCCACATGTCTTAGCCACATATCTAGAGAATGCCTACGGCTGCGAGCACCAGAGAAGCCTTTAAACAGGGATGCCAGGACACCAGGGCACATGGAGTCTTCAACTGAGGCTGTATTCATGGTGAATGTCCAGGATGTAACTGCAGGGCGGTCAGCCTGGAGTCAGGGTCACAGGTGGCATGTTCGTTGAATAAGGAGCAATGTGAGGGAACGATGGGTTAAAGCTGTTCATGGGTTTGAGATCCCTTGTTTGTAGTACAGTCCAAGTCAGGGGGGATCAAAGTTTGCGCCAGAGGTGCTGTAATGGTAGCTGACCATCATATGGCCTCACAGCAAGGACCGTTGGTAAGGTTTGCTGCCCCTAGGGACCCTCCCAGCTACGGCTAGACTCATCCAACAACACACCTGCATCAGAGATTGTTCTATGGACCCATATTCTGGAAAGCTCCTGTGAAACGGACTATTCTGTTTTGGTAGGGAGTCTTGTTATACAACATCAGTTTTAAATAGTCCATTCAGTAAAGAGTGGCTGTTAGTAAAGGGGGTTCCTGGCTAGCATCTAGAGCTCTTCTGAAGTCAAAAAGTTGGTCTTCATATTCATATTCATCGTTTTACGTATTACATCGTATTACATCGTACATCGTATTACATCGTATATTACATTTCACTGCATATATGTATGAAAGTATGTATATGTAAGTGACGAATAAAAAAATCTTGAATCTTGAATTCTTGAATCTATTGGGAGGAGACTTCAACACAGTACTAGATCAAAGTTTAGACCGTTCTAAAGCCAGAAATATTCACAAGTCCTGGCGTTAGTCGGACACTATAAAACAATATCAGTGATCTTGCTCTTGGGGATTGTTGGCCATCAAATAACCCCCATTCTAGAGAATACATTGTAATATTCACCATCCCACCAAAGTTTCTCTCGAATCAACCTTTTCTTGACAAGTAACTCCGCACTGTCCAAAAACCACTAATCCTGAAATCCACCCTATTGTCATTTCCAATCAGGGGCCGATTATTTTCAACCTGATAAATGAAACAAACTGGAACCCCCCGGTAAGTGCTGGTTTAACGCCTCACTTTTGACAGATAAAGAATTTATCCCTTTCTTTTCCAGAGAATGGACTTCTATCATTGAACTGAATCACTCCCCAGAAATATCACCATCCTTACTCTGGGAAACAGCTAAGGCAGTTCTAAGTATTATTTCATTCTTCACTCACAAGAAAAAGAAAGGACAAGGATGCCAAAATAAATCCGAAATGAGATGCGGACAAATCTCAACTTGATAATATCAACCATCAAAAGACACAATTCCTTATGCAACAATCAAGAGCAAATTATTTGCGCCGTTTATTCAGCCTGATCAGCATATCTCAAAGGCGCAACTTAAATACTATTATTGCCTCTTTAGATGCCAAAAAAGCATTTCATAGAGTTAATTGGATATATCTCTTTTCAATCCTCAACAAATTTGTCTTTGGAGAGTCACTCATTCAATGGATCAGAATCCTCTACAACTCTCAATCTGCTTCTGTCGTCACCAATGGTTACACTTCACAGCGTTTCACTCTACAATGCGGCAAGAGACAAGGATGTCCAGAACCCCTTTACTCTTCGCCATCTTTATTGAACCCCTCGCGGCGGGCCATCCGTTAAAAGTTATATCGTAGGCTTACAAACAGGAAACTCTGTTCACAAAATCAGTTGGTATGCAGACAATATCTTGTACATACGGAATCCAACATCATCCCTACCGGAGGTGTTCAATCTTATATCTAAATTCTCAGCTATCTCAGACTTTTCAATAAATTAGACTTAAACCACCGTCTTACCACTCAGTGGGGGGGGACTGCAACGCTGGTACCCAGAAACTTCCCTTAACCATCAAAATGGGCAACATTAGATCCCTTGGTATTGATATCTCCACCAATCTGTCAGATTTATTTACCCTTAACTTCACTCCATTGCTCAAATCCATTGAAGAAGACCTCATTCGATGGAACGAACTACCTATCTCACAAATTGGTAGGATAGCAGCAGTGAAAATGAATATACTTCCAAAAATAAACTATGTATTTTCAATGACCCCAGTGCAACCAACAGCACATTGGAGCCAATTATGGCTCTTTCAATGACGGTGTATGGCTCGCAGACAATTTTGAGCTTAAATTACCATCACAATTAACAAGTAATAAATAATGCATCTGTGTCATTTTAAAGTAAAACAGGTAAGAGAAAGTACAATTTTGAAAATAAAATTCAAAATATAAATGTGGCGGACAAAGGGGCAGAGTCACTGGCTGCGGACCACAGAAAGACTCCGGGGCACCTTTTACTCGGCGCCCTGCCCCTGCCGGGTCTCTGCTCAGGCGTCACTTGTTGGAGTCTCTGCCACAGGTAAGGGTTTAGGGGGTGGTTTTGGCCGTGGTGCGCCCACATGGCCAGAGTTTTATTGTTCATTTCAACATGCGGCACGCAAGCCACATATATATATATTACTGAGGATTATTATAATAATTGTAGATAATAATGATCCTCTTGGGCGCAGGAGGAATGGCGTTCCACTGCTGGGCTGCTTACCAGCCAGTGGGCCGATCCCCTCTGTAAGACAGAGAAACATTAAGAAAACTGCCTGCCTCCAGTCAGAGCAATCAGCTCAACACAAGTGGACAGAAACGGAAAAAACTTCAATTTGTATGTGACAAATAATCTCTTGAACTTGAACTTGAAGAGCAGCTGATTCTTAAAACTTGGAAGGAGCTTCCCGTCACATATCACACAATGCAGCGTGTGAGTATTACCATATTGAGCATGTTTGGCTCTACACACGCACATGAGCCGTCTTTCTCGCATCTGAGAAACATTAAGAGAAACCTACGCTCACGTTGAACTGATGGAAGCCTCAACGCAGCATAAAGCTTAACCTCACTACGTATGAAGCAGACGACAAGGCAACCAGAAAAACCATGCAGCACCACAAGTCACATTTATGGTAAAAAGTATTTCATTTATTATTGGTTAGCTACAGTATAACAATATTATTAAGAAAAATAAAGAGAAATGTATTATAACAGCGCTTTTTTAAATACTCAGAGATGTGTTATACGTTAAAAATGTAAGCCTTACTTAAAAAATGCACGCATTAAGTTGCATTAAATTTTATTAAATATTATATGGCTCACAAGGAAATACATTTAGAAATATTTGGCTTTTATGGCTCTCCCAGCCAAAAAGGTTCCTGACCCCTGCTCTATAGACTGAATAATCAATACATTTTATTGGAAATAGAAGAAACTGAGAATTAAACTAGCAACACTACAGAAAAACCAAGACTGTGGAGCTCTAGCAGCCCCAAACTTTATATACTATTATCTAGCGAACCATCTTCAATTTATAATTAAATGGTTACAACCAGAGCAACAATTGGCCCATGAATGGCGATACATTGAACAAACAAAATGTCGGGAGTTATCAATATCTGATCTCCCATTCCTTACTGATTCAATAAGAAAACATAATTGCTTTAAAAACCCATTAATCGCAACAACTCTGTCAGCCTGGTGGAAATTCCTCAAACTCAGTAGTCACTCCATCTCCAAACAAATTCACGCCAATCTGGCACAACGCAGATATTCAGGTTAAAACAGACCAATAATCTTCAGGTCTTGGAAAAGACAAGGATTTACTCATCTTGAACACATTTTTGAAAACAATTTGCTTATATCCGTCCCAACCTTAACCCAAAGGTATAATATCGTGGCCACAGCTTCCTTCCATTCCTTCAATTACAGCAGTCTCTAAAAGTTCAAATCAAATTGACGAACAACATCCGACAACCACCTCAAATGATTGAACATCTCACTCATATCGGTCACTTGAAAAATCCCTTTTCCAGAATATACAAACTTTTATTAGAAACAGACGACACTTTATCTTTACCTACAATGGAATGGGAAAGAGACCTTTCTATTCCCACAAATATCAACCAGTGGAAGCTTATTTGCAACAACACCTTTTCTATGACCCGCAACTCCAAAATGCAACTCATCCAACATAACATTCTGCACAGAGCTCATATCACAGAACACAAAATGTTCAAAATGGGTTTTGTGGATGAAGAAATTTGCTCTCACTGTTCCCTTGATACCAGAGATGACTACTTTCATGCCTTCTGGCTCTGCCCACCTATCCTGGCATTCTGGACCAACATCACCAAGAAGCTATCAACACTTCTGGGTCGCAGCGTCCCAGTCTCCCCGTCTATATGTCTCCTCAGTCGACCCACCACTTAAACACCACCAACCTATTTTGATCGCCTTAAGAATTGCCAAGAAAACAATATTACTCGATTAGAAAAAGAGAGATAATCTCACCACATCCCAATGGTTACATTTATTAATAGTTTACATCTCAATGGAAGAACAATTGGCAATATCCAAAAACAATGTTGATTCATTCAATGAAATATGGGCTACCCCACTGGTGCCGGATGAAGCCATACGTCCAGCCGAGGCCTTCTCCGTGTTCCGCGGCGACAGAACGGGAGAGTCGGGGAAATCCAAAGGTGGAGGCGTCTGCCTAATGGTAAACAACCGCTGGTGTAACGCCAACAACACCAAATTCCTCTCCCACTCCTGCTCGCCGAACCTGGAACAGCTGACCATACTATGCCGTCCATTTTATCTCCCCCGGGAATTCAGCACGGTCATCATTACAGCCGTTTATATCCCACCGCAAGCGGACACAGACGCAGCTCTGTCGGTTCTGTACGATGTGTTGTGCGGATTTCAGAACAGACATCCCGACGCGGCTGTGGTGGTGACTGGGGACTTTAACAGGTTGAACCTTAAAAAAGTTCTGCCGAATTTCCACCAACACATCACGTGTGCCACCAGGGGAGACAGAACTCTGGACCATTGTTACACATGTTACAAGAACGGATACAAGCCCGTGTCGCTTCCTGCTTTCGGGAAATCAGATCACGCCGCGATCTCGCTGCTTCCTGTTTACAGGCCTCTGATCGCGCGGGATCTGGTGATGACGAGGGAAGTGAAGCGGTGGACGGACCAATCAGAGGCTGCGCTTCAGGACGCTCTGACTGACGTAGACTGGGACGTGTTCCAAGCGAGTTCATGTGACGTCAGCGAGTTTACGGAGGTTGTAGTGAGTTTCGTGGCTACGCTCGCGGATGAAATCGTTCCCACGGTGAAAGTTCGGATTTTTCCAAACCAGAAACCATGGGTTGATAAATCCATCCGCTGCGCTCTGAATGCGCGCACGGCCGCTTACAACGACGGACTTGTATCTGGTAACATGGACAATTACAAAGCGGCGTCGTACAATCTGCGGAGGGCGGTGAGGGACGCTAAACGGACGTACAGAGACACCGTGGAGCTGCAGATGGAGCGGGGGGACACAAGACGCTTGTGGGAGGGGCTGCGAACAATAACAAACTACAAGAGCAGCTCCTCCCCAGCCACGAGTGTGGACGCCTCCCTGGCCAACCAACTGAACTCCTTTTATGCGCGGTTCGAGTCTGGCAGTAGCACCGCTAGCTCGCCGGCTAATTGGAGCTACACCGCTGGGGACGAGCGCGCACTCTCAGTGTCCGTGCACGAGGTCAGGAGGGCTTTGATGCGGGTGAACACCAGGAAAGCTGCGGGTCCAGATGGCATATCTGGACGAGTACTGAAGACCTGTGCTAACCAGCTAGCTCCGGTGTTCACCACAATATTCAACATCTCCCTGGCTGAATCAGTGGTCCCATCCTGTTTCAAGAGGTCCACCGTCGTTCCTGTCCCGAAGATCGCCTCTCCAACCTGCCTGAATGACTACCGTCCGGTGGCCCTCACCTCGGTGGTCATGAAGTGTTTCGAGAGGCTGATTAAGGATTACATCTGCGCCTCCCTCCCCCGCACCTTGGACCCGTTGCAGTTCGCGTACCGGCAGAACAGATCCACGGATGACGCGGTCTCCCAGGTACTGCACACCACGCTCACGCACCTGGATGGCCAGAAGGGGGCCTATGTGAGAATGCTGTTCATTGATTATAGTTCAGCTTTCAACACCATAGTTCCCACCAGACTGGCTGTCAAGTTGATGGAGCTCGGACTGAATGCTCCGCTGTACACCTGGATCCTGGACTTCCTCACAGGCCGCCCCCAGGTGGTCAAGGTGGGGAAGTACATGTCAAGCTCCCTCACCCTGAATACAGGATCCCCCCAGGGTTGCGTCCTCAGCCCCCTACTGTACTCCCTGTACACACATGACTGTGTGGCCAGGTCCAGCTCCAACACCATCATCAAGTTTGCTGACGACACCGTGGTCGTGGGCCTGATCACCGACTGCGATGAGAAGGCCTACCGCGAGGAGGTGGCTGACCTGTCACTCTGGTGCCAGGACAACAGCCTCCACCTGAACGTCAGCAAAACCAAGGAGCTGATTGTGGACTTTAGGCGTGGATCACAATCGAGGACGCACGCGCCGTTGTGGATTAATGGGACTTCTGTCGACAGGGTGAGCAGCTTCAGATATCTGGGAGTCCACATCACAGAGGACTTAACATGGACTGTTCACACAGACACTCTGGTGAGAAAGGCGAGGCAGCGTCTCTACCACCTCAGGCAGCTGAGGAAATTCCGGGTCTCGGTGAGGATCCTCAAGTCCTTCTACTCTGGAGCAGTGGAGAGCATCCTGACAGGCAACATCACTGCCTGGTTTGGGAACTGTACTGCCCAGGACAGGCGGGCCCTGCAGAGGGTGGTGCGTTCAGCTGAACGTACCACTGGAACTACCCTCCCCCCCTTGCAGGAGTTATACACCAGGAGGTGTAGTAGCAGAGCCCGTAGGATCATGAAGGATCCTCATCACCCCAACAACGGACTGTTTCAGCTGCTGCGGTCAGGCAAGCGCCTCCGCAGTCACGCAGCGAGAACAGAGAGACTGAGACGGAGTTTCTTCCCTCAAGCCATCAGAACTGTCAACGCTGACCTCACCAGGGGTCCTAACTGAGCCATGCACTAGGCTCCACTACCTACTGTACTGTATGTAGCATACTGTACCGCATACTGTATCACTGTTCAGGGTTGTTCGTGATGCCGTATTGCTGCGCCGTACTGTTGTATACTGTGCTGTATTATCCCAAACACTACCTCACACTATTCACATTCACATGCCACTTTAATTCACATGCCACTTTAAATGCACATATCTGTATATACATAGGCATATTCCTTCAACCTATTCCATTTTATTTCAATTTATTTTTTATTGTATTTTATTCTATATATTTTTTATCTTATTCTATAAGTATTCCACTTACTGTATTACGTTTTAGGAGTCAGTTAGTCGGTCTATTAGAAAGGAATTTTCTACTTTTTATTTTATTTTATTTTTGTACTTTTTCCTAGGACTTATTGTGTGCTATCACCGGGTGCGTTGCATTACATTTCACTGCATATATGTATGGAAGTATGTATATGTATGTGACAAATAAAAATCTTGAATCTTGAATCTTGAATCTTTTATCACTGACATAACTCCATCATGTAAAACTTGAGTCTTCCTAAGTCGGGGCTATTTCGTGGTGCTTTGTGCCATGTGGGGGTCTTCCTGGTCTGCCGGGGCTCTCCGGTTGGGTGGATGCCCGGGCAGCGCTGGGGACATCCGTGGTGTGTAGGCCTGTATTCGTGGGGGATCCTGGGGCCCCACGGGGGAGTTGGGGGTCTGGGTGGTGGCGCCCGCTCCTTTACCTGAGTTGAGCTGGCCTGTCCCCGGGGGTGGGGGGCGCTCTCCTGTGGAGTACCTGCAGCTGGCCTCCTTGTGTTGGTTTGGGGTGTGGTTGTGGGTTCTGGGGCTCGGTTGGGGGCGGGGGTTGTGGGTCGCAGGTTCGGGTATCGGCCCCGTGGCCGGCAGGTCGGCGCGCTGCTGGGGTCGCCCACCGCGTGGGTGTGGTGGCTGGGCTTGTGTGTCCTTCTGCGTCCCATGGGAGGGGGGTGGCCCATTGTGCTGGGGCTGGTTAGGCGTTCCGTCTGGTCCTGTCAACCAGGGTCCTGAACCTGGCTGGCTGTGCTGGGCGTGGGGCTCACACTGTCTCCTCCTTCGGTGGGAGACGGTCTCCTGTTGTCACACCGGCTGCCAGGGTACCTGTCCTCTGGCGCTCTCGGTGCGCGGTGCGCTCGTCGCTGGGAGGTGGGGCTGTGGGTGGGGGTGCCGTCTGCCGCCCTCTGTTCTGTGGTCCGCATGCTTGGCGGCTGTGGGCTGACCAGGGGCCTGATGGGGGTGGGGAGCTGCCTGGCATGGCGGAGGCGGATGGTGGACCGCTCTGTGCCCGTGGCTGATCACTGTAGGTTGGCTGCCACCGGGTCCAGGAGGTGGGCATGCCAGGGCACGGTCGGGTCTGGGGGCAGGGGATCTGCATGGTTGCTCCCCGGCCTGCTGTGCCCTGGATCGATCTGGTCGCGCTTTGTCCATCTCTCCCAGTGCCAAAACTCATACTCAGCACATACACCACACAATAGGGCGAGGGCTTGTGGGATCAGCGGGGTGCAAGCTATGTGGGTGGGGATGCGGCGGGCAGCTGCCATCTTGCCTGTCACACTCCTGCCCCAGCGTTCTTCTCGTCCGACCGGAAATTTTAATCCCACTCATATTAGCTGAGAACACATACACTCATACACCAATCCTACTCTGAACAACACTCTACCGGACCGGGGTCAGTGGGGCAGGGGGGGCGCGAGTGATTCGGGTTCGACTTGCCTGAAGGACTCGCACCCCAAACGCCGCAATTTTAACTGCAATATCCAACAGCACACATTGAGCACTGGGGTTTTCCAGGGTGGCCGGTCGCTGATGGGTTGGTGTGAAAGGGTTGTTGGCTGGGGGGCGGTCGGGTGGACCCCCCTGACGGCTAAGCTGGAGTCCTGGCGGCTTTCACCCGGTGGCTGAAGATGTGCTGCGACCTGGCGGGGTTGAGAGCCGCAGGGGTGCCTTCCGGGGCCCCTGGGGGGGGTGCTTGGCGTTGTGGGTGTGGGTTGGGGTGTGGGGGGCGGATGTTGGCCTTTGCTTCTGCTGCGCAGCTTCTCTGCGGCGGGCACCCTGGGTGGTGGAGGGCCTGTATATCTGGCGGCCTGATGGCATCGGCGGAGGGGGGGGCGAGGTGCCCCACGCTGACCACGCGCTGTTACATGTATGGGTACTTGGCGCTCACGCCCGGTGGGGTGTCTGCAGTGGGGAAGGGCGGACCGGGCCGGGCCTCCCCATTGCGCGGGACATGGGTGGGCATGGGAGTCCTCCCGGCTCGCCCGCAGGGCGGGCGGCTCGGGCGGGGTGTCGGTCTGAGGGGTGTCGGTCGCCGTGAGGCCGGGATCGGGGCCTGGGGTCCGTGCCTTGCGCCTGCACCTTGGGGTGGGTTGTATGTGTGCGCCCCTGGGGTGCAGGGTCTCCTCGTGGTTCCTGGGACTGGGTAATGCTCCTCGGGGGGGGGTGTGGGGTTTGCTTCACAGCCCTCTGGCTTCTCTGGGGGCCCGAGGGTCTTCTGTGGCTACAGGGCAGGGTGCACCAGAACCAATAGGGATAAGTCATGTACACTCACAGGTGGTCACCTTACACACACACACACACACACACACACACACACACACACACACACACACACCTGCTTTGAACACAATCCAGCACCCTCCTGGTTGCATTCCTTTCCTTTCCTCCCTCATTTGCTGCCATAACTATGACAGGAAGAGGCCATGTGACATCATCCAGTGTTCATGTTTTTGTCATGATCTCCGCCTTCATCTACCTTCCCCTCCCCCTCCTTACCTGTCTCATTAATCCAACTCCATTCACCTGCGCACACAGCTGTCCCAGATCTGTAATCTAACCACTATATAAGCCTCTCTCACCAGTCACCCATTGCCAGATTGTCTGATTGGGGTTCCAGAACGCTACGCCGGAGACGCAGATGGCTGTAGTCCATTCATTACAAACTGTTCCATCCTCTTCGCTCTGCAGCCCCACACCTTCGCCTCCGAGGAAGCCAGGCTGGCGTTCACCGTAAATCACCTGACGGGCCGCGCTCGGCTGTGGGGAACAGCCGAGTGGGAACGACGCACACCAGCCTGCTCCTCCTTCCAAGCCTTCGCCGCCGAGCTCCGCAAGGTGTTCGGGTTGACATCACGAGGTCCCGATGCTGCTGGTGGTCTCCTGGGTCTCAGTCAAGGGTCCCGCTCCGTGATAGATTACGCGATCGACTTCCACACCCAGGCTCGACTGAGCGAGTGGAACCTGGCAGCCGAGATTGACGCGTTCCTGATGGGATTAGCAGAGTACGTGAAGGATGAGCTAGTTTCTCACAACCTGCCCACCTCTCTCGACGGCATCATTGAGCTTGCTTCCCGTATCAACCGACGCATCTAGGCCCGGCAGCAAGAGAGGCGTCAGAGGCAAGTGGAGCGCCGCCCAGCAACCCGTCTTCCAGGTTCCTCCGGGCCGCCAGCTCTTCCGGCCCGTCAACCCACAAGTGAGACCTCTCCCATGCGGGTTGGCCGGGTCAGCCTCACCCCAGAGGAGAAGGAGAGACGCCGGGTGGGGAACCTTTGCCTCTACTGCGGTCTAGCTGGACACTACATTTCCGGGTGTCCGGTAAAAGGGCCGGGCTCGCCAGTGAGGGAGGAGGTCCTGGTGAGCCACACCTCCAAATCCCCCTCCAACCTACGCCCCCTGTGCCAGGCTCGGCTGCTCCTGCCCCAAGGCTCACATTCCCTCGCCATACTGATTGACTTTGGTTCCGATGTTAACATCATCGACGATAACCTAGCACGGCAGCTGGGTGTTGGTCGAGTTCTCCTGCCTTCTCCGGTACCTGCCACTGCCCTGGATGGCCGCCTCCTGGGGACAGTCACCCATCAGACAGTGCCCATCCGCATGCTCCTGTCCGGCAACCACCACGAGACGATACAGTTCTGCATCCTGCACTCACCTCGTCACCCTCTCCTCCTGGGGTTCCCCTGGCTCCAGCGTCACAACCCACACCTCGACTGGACCACGGGGACTATTCTGGGATGGAGTCCTGCGTGCCATCAGGTCTGCCTGAAGCAAGCCGCCGCACCTCAGCCATCCACCAGCTCCAGCTCCGCACCCGACATGTTGGGGGTCCCCGCCGAGTACCTCGACTTCAGGGAAGTCTTCAGGAAGGCCAAGGCAACATCCCTTCCCCCGCACAGGCCGTACGATATTGCCATCGACCTCCAGCCCAGCTCGACCCCCCAGAGGCCGCCTGTACTCCCTGTACGCCCCGGAGAGAGAGGCCATGGACACCTATATTAACGATGCCCTGGCGGCGGGCACCATCCCTCCCTCCTCATCCCCGGCGGGGGCGGGCTTCTTCTTCGTGGAGAAGAAGGACAAGTCGCTTCGCCCCTGTATTGACTATCGCGGTCTCAACGACATTACGGTCAAGAACCGCTATCCCCTGCCCCTCATCTCATCAGCCTTCGAACTCCTGGAGGGGGCCACGGTGTTCACCAAGCTCAACCTACGCAACGCCTACCATCTGGTCCAGGTTCGAGAGGGGGACGAATGGAAGACGACGTTCAACACTCCCTCCGGTCACTACGAATATTTGGTGATGCCCTTTGGTCTCATCAACGCACCCGCCATCTTCCAGGCCCTGGTCAATGACGTGCTCAGGGACATGCTCAACAAATTCGTCTTTGTGTACCTCAACGACATCCTGATCTTCTCCCGATCCCAAGCTGAGCACGTCCACCATGTCCAGACGGTCCTGCAGCGCCTCCTGGAGAACACACTCTTTGTGAAGGCGGAGAAGTGTGAGTTTCACGTCCCGTCCGTCTCCTTCCTGGGGTACGTCGTAGGGAGGGGGACCATCCAGATGGACTCCACCAAGGTCTCCGCCATCACCACCTGGCCGGCCCCGGACACCCGCAAACAACTCCAGCGCTTCCTCGGGTTTGCCAACTTCTATCAGAGGCTACAGCACGGTGGCTGCCCCCCTCACAGCCCTAACCTCCTCCAAGGTGCCGTTTCGGTGGATCGTCGCCGCCAATGACGCCTTCCTGGCCCTGAAGGCACGGTTCACTTCAGCCCCCATTCTGGTATTGCCTGACCCCAAACAGCAGTTCGTGGTTGAAGTGGACGCCTCCGACGTGGGAGTCGGAGCTGTTCTATCCCAGAGAACCGCCTCCGACCAGAAGCTTCATCCCTGCGCCTTCTTCTCCAGGCATTTAACCCCGGCCGAGAGGAACTACGACATCGGGAATGGGGAGCTTCTCGCCGTCAAATTGGCCCTGGATGAGTGGCGACACTGGCTAGAGGGAACCCAGCTGCCGTTCCTGGTGTGGACTGACCACAAGTACCTGGAGTATATCCAGTCTGCCAGGAGACTGAACTCCCGTCAGGCCCGTTGGGCGCTCTTCCTAACCAGGTTCAATTTCTCCCTCTCCTCCAGCGTCGCTTCTGGTGGCCCTCCCTGGGTGAGGACGTCCGAGGGTTCGTCAATGCCTGCCCCACCTGTAACCAGCACAAACCCTCTCTTCTTGCCCCTGCTAGTCTCCTACACCCACTGCCGGTTCCTCATCGCCCCTGGTCTCACATCTCCGTGGACTTCGTCACCGGTCTGCCACCGTCTAGCGCCACTAGCCGCACTACCTCGCACTAGCACTACCATCCTGACCGTGGTGGACTGGTTTAGCAAGATGGCTCACTTCGTGCCTCTACCGAAGGTCCCGTCGGCCAAGGGCACCGCCGAGCTATTATTGTACAACGTTGTCCGCCTCCATGGCATCCCGGTAGATGTTGTATCTGCCAGTTCGCCTCTGTCTTCTGGAGGGAGTTCTGTGCGCTCCTGGGGGCCACCGTCAGCCTGTCCTCAGGGTACCACCCCCAGTCCAACGGCCAAACGGAGCGGAAGAACCAGGAGAAGGAGACAGCCTTTCACTGCATGACATCACAACACCCGTTGTCCTGGTCCGAGCAGCTTTTGTGGGTGGAATATGCCCACAACACCCTGACCAGTTTGGCCACAGGCCTCTCCCCCTTCCAGTGCGCCTACGGCTTCCAATCGCCTCTGTTCTCGGCCCTTGAGAAGGAGGCTTCCTGCCCGTCCGTCCAGGCCTTCATTCGCCGCTGCCACAGGACCTGGACCCGGACCCGGGCCGCCCTTCTCCGAGCCGCTGGCCGCAACACCTCTGCCACCAACCGTCGTCAGGCCCCAGAGTACCAGCCGGGCCAGAAGGTCTGGCTCTCCACTCGGGACCTCCCCCTGAAGGTGGAATCCAAGAAGCTGGCTCCTCGGTTCAGCGGCCCGTTCATGATCGAGAAGGTCGTCAACCCGGTGGCAGTGCGGCTCAAGCTCCCCAGGTCCATGCGCGTCCACCTTCCATGTGTCCAAAGTTAAGCCGGTCCGGGAGAGTGCTATGGTCCCCTTGGCACCTCCCCCGCCTCCTCCACGCTTCATTGACGGGGGTCCTGCCTTTTCTGTCTGCCATCTCCTACGTTCCCGCCGGCGTGGGAGAGGCCTGCAGTGCCTGGTGGATTGGGAGGGTTACTGTCCGGAGGAGAGGTCCCGGGTCCCTGCGAGACACATTCTGGACCACACCCTCATCAGGAGGTTCCATCAGCGCCATCCTGACCAGCCCTCCAGACCGGGTCAACCCTCCCAACCGCAGACCCCACCACCTCTCTTGTCTGGACCCTCCAGCGATGGTTCAGAGGCGGATGATGTCGACCCTGTGGGTCCCTCCTCCGACGAGCGGGACGAGGCCCATTCAGCGGAGGAGATGGAGATGGACGGGGTCTCCGACGAGTACTCCGATGAGGATCACGTGGCCCATTTCACGGAGGACCAGGAGATGGACGGGGTCTCCGACGAGTACTATATATATGCCTCTCTCACCAGTCACCCATTGCCAGTTTGTCTTTGATGCTTGCACCAGACTCTCCAACGTTCTCCGGACTGATTCCCTGCTACCGACTCTGCCTCGCTCCGACCACGTATCCTGCCTGCCCCTCCGCCTGTCTTCTGTCTGCGCTCCTCCTTATCGAACCTGCCTGTCCCCGACGATATATCCTGCCTGCTCCCTGCCTGTCTTCTGTCCGCTCTACAAATAAAAGACATTACCAAATATCCCTGCCTGTCTTTGTGCTGCAATTGGGTCCTAACCACACCCGTTATAGTTTTTGTGTAAATGTTGTTTGTTTCTATGTTTATTTGTCTCACCGTGGTGATTCTCCCTCTTGGAGTAGTGATCAGCTGTTTATAGACCTAAACATGATAAATAGTTCTCCAAAGAGGGGGGTTGGTGGTGGTTCTCCATAACCAAAAACTGTGCACTTGTCATCCTGCAGGTCATCCACAGGACAGAGTTATTGCAGCAGTTGTTGATGATTTAAGAATTAAGAAAGAGTTGCATTGCAGGTTAAGAACTTGAACTCCTCTTGCAGACTAACTCTGCAAGTAGAGTTCAATGGAACAAATCCTCTGTGTTCTATGTCCAGCATGCTGACAGCACAGGTTCAAAAAAAAAATAAAAAAAGTGGGTCTTCAAGGTGTGAGATGGGGAAGACACACACACACACACACACACACACACACACACACACACACACACACACACACACACACACACACACACACTTCACCCTAATATTGATCCTTCACTTATTTTACAACTTTTCACTCACTGACATCCTCTACTGTTGCTCATACTGTTCTTCTCATTCATGTCACATGGTGGTCACATGACACCCAACTCAATGTTGGAAAGATTTTTTTTCCTGATTCCCAAATGGTGTTTACAGCCTGATGAGTCTCAGAGGTTCCTGCTGCTCTCGCTTCCTCGTGTGTTGAGAAGATATAAAGTAGGAAGCAGTGATGAAGGACGGACAGTGTGACTGCTCTCTGTCCAACACAGCGGCAGACATGCTCACAGGTCTGCACCACACCACCTCACTTACAAACTGCACTTGAAAGCTTTCAGCTCCTTTTCTGAACTCAGAGAGAAACTGGTAAGTTTCAGCTTGTGGAAAATGCTGATTTCACCAAATGTTTGGACACTGTTGAGAACAGGATCCAATCAGATCAGATGTTTGACTTTGAGAAAAAAATCAGAAACAAATGAGAGATCTTCAGCCATCAACATCTTGGAGTTAAAGGAGAATCATGGTGAACTCGACTGACTTTCCATTTTTTATACTGAGTGCTTACGTGGACTTGGGGCGTTTGAAGTACTTCTGCTTCACGGCTGTTTTATTGTTGTATATTGTGATTGTTGCTGCCAATGTGTTTCTGATCGTCCTGATCTGCATCAAGAGGAGCTTACACGAGCCCATGTACGTGCTTCTGTGCAGCCTGTTGGTGAATGAACTGTACGGCAGCGCCGGCTTGTTTCCCTTCCTGCTGCAGCAGATCCTCTCTGACACCCACACCGTGTCCACCTCCGCCTGCTTCCTGCAGATCTACTGCCTCTACACTTATGCATGTGGGGAGTTTTGTAACTTGGCGGTCATGTCCTACGACCGGTACCTCGCTATCTGCTGTCCCCTCCATTATAACACACGTATGACAGCAAACAAGGTGGCTCCTCTGTACATCATGGTCGTCTGGTTGTATTCTTTGAGCGTCCTTATCATTCTGGTCTTGAGCGTCCAGCTGCTGCTCTGTGGGAACGTTATGAACACACTGTACTGCAACAACTACTACGTGGTCAGACTGGCCTGTTCTGACACCACCGTTAACAACGTCTATGGAATATTTGTTACTATACTTTCTGTTGTAGTTCCTCTGGTTCTCATCCTGTTCTCCTACATCCGGATCCTGAGGATCTGCCTGGTGGGCTCCAGGGAGACGAGGCAGAAAGCAGTGTCCACCTGCTCTCCCCACCTCGCCTCCCTCATCAACTTCTCCTTCGGCTGCTGCTTCGAGATCTTTCACAGCCGCTTCGATGTGAGCAGTGTTCCAGGTTCTCTGAGAATATTCTTGTCTCTGTACTTCCTGATGTGCCAGCCACTCTTCAACCCCGTCATGTATGGATTCAGAATGTCCAAAATAAGGGCCGTTTGTAAAGATTTGCTCTGCTCAAACTAAAAGGACCTTAAAGAGAATCTGTTGTTTAATGTAAAATTAATGTAACATTTCTACATGACAACGTATTTTATATACGCCATTAATCCTCTGGGGGAAATTGGTTCTCTGCATTTGCCTATCCTAGTATCTTATGTATCTAGGAGCAGTGAGTTGCCACAAAGAGGTGCGCGGGAACCAACTCCTGATCTTGGCCTTGCTCTGGGACATGGGCAGGAGTGTCTAACCCTGACATGCATGTCTTTAGGGTGGGGGAACCAGAGCACCCAGAGGAAACCCACGTGAGCATGGGGAGAACATGTAGACCTCTACATAGAAGGGCCCCGGTAGAATTTAAGCATAGAACCTCCTTGCTGTAAGGCACCATGCTCCCCCCTTCAAATATGTAACAGCAGTGAGACAAAACATTCTCTTCTGCATAAAACAATGGAAATCATTCTATCATGGATATTTCCACATTAACATTTATTGTTAATTTATTCATGTTACTCATTTCATTGGTTCTAGTTTCAAACCTACTGTCTGAAAGTGTTTGGAACTACAATTTTATTTTGCATTTTTTGAACAATAAAGAAATAGTCTTTAAAAAAAAAAGGCTTATAAAATGCTTTTTATAAAACTTAAACAAAAACTATAATCTTTTTTTTTTTTACTTAATTGTAATTTGTATTATTTTCCTCACCTGTCATAGCCTCCATGTTTCACCCTACTCTGTTGTTATGTGACGTATCTCATTTCACTGAATTGATTGACATCCAAGTAGCAAACAGATTAGTGAAGATTGCAATGAACCCTTAATGACAATAATAATAAAATAATAATAATAATAATAATAATAATAGACTGTTGTACCAGTTTTACAGTGCTGCAATTCTTTGTCTTGAATTCAATTAATTTCATTTAATTGAAATAATTACAGTGGAAATGTTTTTCCAGTGATGTGCTGAAAACAGGATTCTTACAGGATAAAGAAGATTGATTTGATTCTTAAGGTTTATAAAACCTTACACCATCTCAATGAATAATGCATGAATAAAAACAGTAAAGTAACATTTAACCAAGAAGCATTCATTTGGGGGTGTGAGGACAATCCAGGCCTCAACACAACAAAAAAATAATCACATTAGCTGTGGAGAATTTATTAATTAATATTTGTCTTGAGCCATTTTAGGATTAATTTCGGCTGTAAGACCATAACACCTGAAAACACTAGGACTGGTGATAATGATGTAGAAGTAGTGCACCTCATCACCGAGGAACAGAAAAGCTTCTGCACTGGGCAAAATGACAGTAAATGTAAGGCCAAAAGAGACGCTCATTCAAAAAGAAAAGGCTGAGGTGATGATCAATGATTGGAAGTGCTGCATTTTGATACAGTTGATCGTTCCCTGCTCTTACACAGACTGCTAAGTATTGGCTGTGACCCTAATCCTTATAGATGGTTCCAAAACTACCTCTCTGATAGACAGCAGTAGATGAGAACAGATAATGTTCAATCTGCACTTTTATCGATAGCAAAAGGTGTGCCTCAAAGTCCTTTTCACAATTTAAATCAATTATATGGTCTGTTCTTGGCCTACCTGCACTGCCCATCTGTACGCAGACAACACTATCTGATATTGTTGGGCTGGCTCAATACAATTGGCAATTGACAATCTGCAACTTCTTTTAATGTTCTTCAAGAGGCACTCATCGATCTCAAACTTGTATTAAATGCTGAAAAAAAACACACAATATATGCTATTCAGAAGAAAAAAAATTAAAAAATTCCAATTTACATGAATCAACTATTACACTTCAGTATCAAACCCGCTCTCAGGATCTTATGCTCTGGACTCCATGTTGCAGAAGCTTCTCTAATGGATCGACAGATATTCCATCTGCGTGTGATCAAGCATGTGTGTAACTTGTTCTTAATCCAAGAATTAACTAATGTATGATCATTAACTTTGTGTGATATACTGATGGGTGTTCATAGAAAGTAGATCCTTTCCCAACCTTGATAGGAGTGGATTCATTTTCTCCAGGTTGACGAGATACAGTTGGAGCTTTGCATCCAGCCTTGATCACCAAACGTAGAACACTGCAGAACCTGGTTGTTTTTAGGTAACATCACAGACAACAAGGACAGGGACACCAAGAGCCCCAGCCAGCCAGATCCTGCTGCCAAGCTGAACAGACTGTCTATTGGTCACAGAGGAATTAATGATTGGAGAAGCTGATGCAGAAGGAGCACCAACAGGTAGAGCCCAACGCCATCCAAGAGGGTCTACAGTCATGGGAGGCCAGGCCGGTTCGAACAGCCGCTGCACTGGAATAACCATCTGCCTTCACTCTGCAGGAGGCCACATGTCTTAGCCACATATCTAGAGAATGCCAACAGAAAAGCCTTTAAACAGGGATGCCAGGACACCAGGGCACATGGAGTCTTCAACTGAGGCTGTTTTCATGGTGAATGTCCAGGATGTAACTGCAAGGCGGTCAGCCTGGAGTCAGGGTCACAGGTGGCATGTTCGTTGAATAAGGAGCAATGTGAGGGAACGATGGGTTAAAGCTGTTCATGGGTTTGAGATCCCTTGTTTGTAGTACAGTCCAAGTCAGGGGCGATCAAAGTTCGGACCAGAGGTGCTGTAATTGTAGCTGACCATCATATGGCCTCACAGCAAGGACCGTTGGTCAGGTTTGCTGCCCCCTAGAGACCCTCCCAGCTACGGCTAGACTCATCCAACAACACACCTGCATCATTGATTGTTCTATGGACCCATATTCTGGAAAGCTCCTGTGAAACGGACTATTCTGTTTTGGTAGGGAGTCTTGTTATACAACATCAGTTTTAAATAGTCCATTCAGTAAAGAGTGGCTGTTAGTAAAGGGGGTTCCTGGCTAGCATCTAGAGCTCTTCTGAAGTCAAAAAGTTGGTCTTCATATCCATATTCATCGTTTTACGTATTACATCGTATTACATCGTACATCGTATTACATCGTATATTACATTTCACTGCATATATGTATGAAAGTATGTATATGTAAGTGACGAATAAAAAAATCTTGAATCTTGAATTCTTGAATCTATTGGGAGGAGACTTCAACACAGTACTAGATCAAAGTTTAGACCGTTCTAAAGCCAGAAATATTCACAAGTCCTGGCGTTAGTCGGACACTATAAAACAATATCAGTGATCTTGCTCTTGGGGATTGTTGGCCATCAAATAACCCCCATTCTAGAGAATACATTGTAATATTCACCATCCCACCAAAGTTTCTCTCGAATCAACCTTTTCTTGACAAGTAACTCCGCACTGTCCAAAAACCACTAATCCTGAAATCCACCCTATTGTCATTTCCAATCAGGGGCCGATTATTTTCAACCTGATAAATGAAACAAACTGGAACCCCCCGGTAAGTGCTGGTTTAACACCTCACTTTTGACAGATAAAGAATTTATCCCTTTCTTTTCCAGAGAATGGACTTCTATCATTGAACTGAATCACTCCCCAGAAATATCACCATCCTTACTCTGGGAAACAGCTAAGGCAGTTCTAAGAGGTAGTATTATTTCATTCTCCACTCACAAGAAAAAGAAAGGACAAGAATGCCAAAATAAACACGAACAGCAACTAAAGGAGTTGCACTCCGAATAGCCCACTCATCCACTGAGCAAATCCGAAATGAGATCCGGACAAATCTCAACTTGATAATATCAACCATCAAAAGACACAATTCCTTATGCAACAAACAAGAGCAAATTATTTTGAATTCAATGACAAACCAGGTAAATTTCTTGCCAATCAATTGAAACTCGACAGAGAAAAAACACTTATTACAGCCATCAAAGAGCCACAGGGTAGGGTAACATACACCCCCCCAAGACATCAATAACATATTTAGAGACTTTTATAATAACCGATATCACTCGGATAATGAATCTAATATATAAAACATTCACTCATTCCTTGATGATATTGACCTCCCTAAACTTTCGATGGAGCAGGCTACCACCTTAGAGCAACCACTTACTCGAGAAGAACTCAGGAAAGCTCTCTTCTTTATGCCCAACAATATATCACCTGGATCAGATGGCTACCCAGCTGAATTCTATAAACACTTCTGGCCACTTATACCCCCATTATTCATCAGAATGGTTAAGGAGGTCAACCTCCACCATGCCTCCGCACATGAATACTGCTCTCATTTTGGTTTTGCTCAAACCCAATCAGGACCCAACCCTCACCTCAAGTTATAGACCCATAAGCCTAGTTAATTGCGACTTTAAGATTATGAGTAAAACACTAACCAACAGAATTGAAAAAGTAATTCCATTTATAATTCACCTGGACCAAACAGGCTTTGTCAAAGGCAGACACTCATCCAGCAATATGCGCCGTTTATTCAGTCTGATCAGCATATCTCAAAGGAGCAACTTAAATACTATTATTGCCTCTTTAGATGCCAAAAAAGCATTTCATAGAGTTAATTGGATATATCTCTTTTCAATCCTCAACAAATTTGTCTTTGGAGAGTCACTCATTCAATGGATCAGAATCCTCTACAACTCTCAATCTGCTTCTGTCGTCACCAATGGTTACACTTCACAGCGTTTCACTCTACAATGCGGCAAGAGACAAGGATGTCCGCTCTCCCCTTTACTCTTCGCCATCTTTATTGAACCCCTCGCGGCGGGCCAATGTTAAAAGTTATATCGTAGACTTACAAACAGGAAACTCTGTTCACAAAATCAGTTGGTATGCAGACAATATCTTGTACATACGAGTTCCAACATCATCCCTACCGGAGGTGTTCAAGCTTATATCTAAATTCTCAGCTATCTCAGACTTTTCAATAAATTGGACTAACACCACCGTCTTACCACTCAGTGGGGGGGGACTGCAACGCTGGTACCCAGAAACTTCCCTTAACCATGAAAATGGGCAACATTAGATCCCTTGGTATTGATATCTCCACCAATCTGTCAGATTTATTTACCCTTAACTTAACTCCATTGCTTAAATCCATTGAAGACCTCATTCGATGGAACGAACTACCCATCTCACAAATTGGTAAGAGTAAAACAGGTAAGAGAAATTACAATTTTGAAAATAAAATTCAAAATATAAATGTGGCGGACAAAGGGGCAGAGTCACTGGCTGCGGACCTGTCAGGGTTCGCCCGGGTCCTACCAGCATCAGCCACTAGATGCCGCCAGTACTGCCTTTTCAAGGTTGCTCTGCTTCACCTATTTCTGTTCCTGATTACCCTGCCTCATTAGATGATATGTTTCACCTGTGTCTCGTTTGGTCGTCCCTATTTAGACCCTGTCGTTTGTGTCCTCGGGCGCTCAGTCTTGAGTTTGTCTAACCTCATGACAACGCTCTTGTTCCAAGCTCCCGAGACTTCTTAGTTGTTTTTGCCCAGTTTTTGTACTTGTTTTGAGTAAACCTCTATTTTTGCCACCTCGCCTCTGCCTTGTTCTCTGCACCTGGGTTCACTCAGCATACCCCCGTAACAGCAAGACTGAGCCAACAACATGGACCCAGCAGAGAGTCGTCCTCCAGAGGTGGAAAGCCTGCGGGTGGCCTTGACGCACCAGGGGACTGCGATTGGCCGACACGAGCGGGTTCTCCAACAGGTCCTGGACAACCTGCAGTCGCTCGCCCAGGCCGTCCAGCAGAGCCAGGCACAGGCTCCGCCTATGGCCCCTGCGCCAGCGCTGCCTCCCATGAACCCGCGTCCTCCAGATCACCGCGAACCACGACTGCCGGCGCCAGAGAGGTACGACGGTAACCCAGGAGGGTGTCGTGGTTTTTTAACGCAATGCTCCCTGGCCTTCGAGCTCCAGCCTTCACAGTTCCCCACCCAGCGCTCACAGGTGGCATACGTGGTCACGCTACTCACCGGCAAAGCACTCTCCTGGGCCACAGCCATCTGGAATCGGCAAACCCCGGCCTGCTCCAGCTACCAGGCTTTTGCCGAGGAGATGCGCCGAGTGTTTGACCACTCAGTCAGTGGAAGGGGGGCGTCCACACGGCTACTCCGGCTCCGCCAGGGGGGACAGAGCGCAGCGGACTACGCCATCGCATTCCGCACCCTCGCAGTGGCGTCTGGATGGAACAGCGAGGCACTCATCGCGACCTTCCAGGAGGGCCTCAATGAGGGGGTCAAGGACGAGCTGGCGTCCCGGGAGGCGCAGGAGGACCTGGACACGCTCATCGATGCAGCGATTCGGGTGGACAACCGCCTCAGGGAGAGACAAGGGGAACGCGTTTTCCCCGCTTCACCAATACCAGCGCGCAGAGCGGCTCTGGGGACGAGGCCTCCCGAGCATCTCCTGGCTATCCCGAGCTCGCCTCCAGCATCAAGGGAGGAGCCGATGCAAGTAGGCAGCACACGGCTCTCTCGGTCCGAACGTGACCGGCGGTTGAGAGAGCGCTGCTGCTTGTACTGTGGGATCCCGGGGCATTTCCGTTCTTCCTGCCCTGAGCTCTCGGGAAAAGCCAACTCTCGTCCAGGGTAGAGAGAACTGCGACGAGGCCAACCTTCTCTCCCGAGCTCGAGGCGACCAGGGTCCTGCTGGCTGCCTCCCTCGCCTGGGGAGATCAACATCACTCCCTCCAAGCTATGGTGGATTCCGGCACTGCAGGAAGCTTCCTGGATGTAGGGCTAGCAAAGGCCCTAAAGCTCCCTCTGGCACCTCTAGAGCATCCTCTCACGGTGACAGCCCTGGATGGAAGACCACTGGGGTCCGGTAGCGTGTGCCATCTCACCGCCCCCCTTTGGCTGTCACTGGAGGGAAAACATTCAGAGGTAATCCAGCTCCACCTCATCCACTCTCCTGAGTTTCCACTGGTCCTGGGCTACCCATGGCTAGCCTGTCACAACCCACATCTGGACTGGGCCTCCGGGCGTCTCACCGAATGGGGTCCTGCCTGCCACACCGCCTGTCTTCATTCTAGTCCGTCTTCTCACCCTCTCGAGTCTCCAGTCCGTGTCCAAGCTCGGGCCCCTTCCCAAGCCCCTGCCCACTCCGGAGTTCCTGTCCGTGTCCTGGCTCCAGTCCGTATTCAAGGTCCAATCCATCCCGAGTTTTCACGAGTGCCCCACGAGTATGCCGATCTGAGGGAGGTCTTCAGCAAGAGACGGGCCACCACACTTCCTCCCCATCGGTCCTATGACTGCGCCATCGACCTTCTGCCTGGCACCTGCCCTCCTCGAGGACGTCTCTCCCGGGGGGCGCTCACCTCAGGTTTCATCCGCCCTTCTACCTCCCCAGCGGGCGCAAGGTTTTTCTTCGTGGGTAAGACGGATGGCGGCCTGCGTCCCTGCATTGATTACCGTGGTCTGAACAAGATCACGGTCAAGAATCGCTACCCCCTTCCTCTCATGTCCACATCTTTCGAGCAACTGCAAGGCGCCACCATCTTCACCAAACTCGATCTTCGAAACGCATACAATCTCATCCGCGTCCGCGAGGGGGATGAGTGGAAGACCGCCTTCAACACACCTACCGGCCATTATGAATACCTGGTCATGCCTTTTGGATTGGCCAATGCTCCCGCTGTCTTCCAGGCCTTTGTAAACGACGTCCTCCGTGAGTTTCTCAACCGCTCCGTCCGTCTACATCGATGACATCCTCATCTTCTCCAGGACCCTTCCCGAACACATACAGCATGTGAGACAGGTCCTTCACCGCCTGCTCGCCAATGGCCTCTATGTGAAGCTGGAGAAGAGTGAGTTCCACGCCACCACCGTTCAGTTCCTGGGGTTTGTCATCACCGAGGGTCACGTCCAGATGGATCCTGCCAAGACCGAGGCCGTCCGGGACTGGCCACCACCCACCTCGGTCAAACAGGTGCAGCGCTTCCTCGGGTTTGCCAATTTTTACAGGCGATTAATTTGGGGTTTTAGCACTGTGGCGGCTCCCCTCACCGCCCTCACTAGGACATCCACAGCCCGCTTCGCCTGGACTGCGGAGGCTGAGGGGGCGTTCACGGCTCTCAAGACGCGGTTCACCGCTGCCCCTGTCCTGGCCACACCAGAGCCTACCCTACCCTTCGTGGTGGAGGTGGATGCTTCCGATGTGGGAGTGGGGGCCATTTTGTCCCAAAGGACTCACCACAAGAAGCTCCATTCATGTGCTTTCTTCTCCCGTCGCCTCACCCCAGCGGAACGGAACTATGACATAGGGAACCGGGAGCTACTGGCAGTCAAACTGGCGTTGGAGGAGTGGCGGCACTGGCTGGAGGGGGCCCAACACCCATTTGTCGTCTGGACCGACCACAAGAACCTGACATACATTCAGGATGCCAAACGCCTCAACTCCCGTCAAGCCCGATAGGCCTTGTTCTTCAATCGGTTCAACTTCATCCTGTCGTATCGTCCCGGGTCCAAGAACCTCAAGCCCGACGCTCTCTCCAGACAGTTCGACCCTCCTGAGCTGGTTGAACTCCCCGAGCCCATTCTCCAGAGCTCCTGCATCTTGGCTCCGGTCCGCTGGGGGGGGGTCCGGCAGGCCCAAAGGAGGGAGGCGGATCCCGGCAACGGGCCCCCGGGTCACCTGTTTGTCCCGAAGGCTGTCCGATCACAAGTCCTGCAATGGGGGCATTCATCCCGCCTCACTGGCCGCCCGGGGATCTCCAGGACACTTGAGTTCCTCCGCAGGCGTTTCTGGTGGCCTGCCATGGAGCAGGACGTCCGGTCCTTCGTCGCTGCCTGCACCATCTGCACCCAGAACAAGAACCCCCGGTCACGTCCCACAACGCTCACAACACTCTGCGCTGCTCTTCCACTGGCATGTCCCCGTTTGAGTGCCAGTTCGGGTACGTACCTCCTCTGTTTCAGGAGCAGGAGGTGGAGGTGGGAGTGCCGTCAGCCCAGCGGTTCGTCCAGCGGTGCCGACGGACCTGGCAGAGGGCTCGTCAGGCCCTGCTGAGGACATCCCGGCAGCAGCAGATCCAGGCCAACCGACGGCGCAGACCAGCGCCTATGCTCCGTCCGGGCCAGAGGGTCTGGTTGTCCACCAGGGACCTTCCATTACGGGTGGAGTCACGCAAGCTCGCGCCACGGTATGTTGGGCCCTTCAAGATCGTGTGGCGGGTCAATCCTGCCGCATACCGTCTTCTGCTCCCCAGGTCCATGAGGATAAACCCCACCTTCCACGTGTCGCGGCTCCGACCGGTGGTCACCAGCACCTTGGCGCCCACCACGAGGCCTCCTCCGGCGCCTCGCATCATCGACGGTCAGCCCGCCTACACGGTCCGCCGGCTCCTGGACTCCCGCCGGGTCCGCGGGGCCCTGCAATACCTGGTGGACTGGGAGGGTTACGGGCCGGAGGAGCGCTCCTGGGTTCCGGCCCGGGATATCCTGGACCCCTCTCTGATCCAGGATTTCCGCCGTCGCCACCCGACACTCCCTGGAGGAACGTCGGGAGCCGTTCCTAGACGGGGGGGTCCTGTCAGGGTTCGCCCGGGTCCTACCAGCATCAGCCACTAGATGCCGCCAGTACTGCCTTTTCAAGGTTGCTCTGCTTCACCTATTTCTGTTCCTGATCACCCTGCCTCATTAGGTTATATGTTTCACCTGTGTCTCGTTTGGTCGTCCCTATTTAGACCCTGTCGTTTGAGTCCTCGGGCGCTCAGTCTTGAGTTTGTCTAACCTCATGACAACGCTCTTGTCCCAAGCTCCCGAGACTTCTTATTTGTTTTTGCCCAGTTTTTGTACTTGTTTTGAGTAAACCTCTATTTTTGCCACCTCGCCTCTGCCTTGTTCTCTGCACCTGGGTTCACTCAGCATACCCCCTAACAGGACCACAGAAGGACTCCGGGGCACCTTTTACTCGGCGCCCTGCCCCTGCCGGGTCTCTGCTCAGGCGTCACTTGTTGGAGTCTCTGCCACAGGTAAGGGTTTAGGGGGTGGTTTTGGCCGTGGTGCGCCCACATGGCCAGAGTTTTATTGTTCATTTCAACATGCGGCACGCAAGCCACAATTATATATATCACTGAGGATTATTATAATAATTGTAGATAATAATGATCCTCTTGGGCGCAGGAGGAATGGCGTTCCACTGCTGGGCTGCTTACCAGCCAGCGGCCGATCCCCTCTGTAAGACAGAGAAACATTAAGAAAACTCCCTGCCTCCAGTCAGAGCAATCAGCTCAACACAAGTGGACAGAAACAGAAAAAACTTCAATATGTATGTGACAAATAATCTCTTGAACTTGAACCTAAAGAGCAGCTGATTCTTAAAACATGGACGTAGCTTCCTGTCACAAACCACACAATGCAGCGTGTGAGTATTGCCGTATTGAGCATGTTTGGCTCTACATACACATGTGAGGAGTCTTTCTTGCATCTGACAAAGAGAGAGAAACCTACGCTCACGAACTGATGAAAGCCTCAACGCAGCATAAAGCTTAACCTCACTATGTATGAAGCAGACTAGCAGATTTCATTTATTATTGGTTAGCTACAGTATAACAATATTATTAAGAAGAAAAAAGAGATATTCATTATAATAGCGCTTTTTTAAATACTCAGAGATGTGTTATAAGTTAAAAATGTAAGCCTTACTTAAAAAATGCACGCATTAAGTTGCTTTCAATTTTATTAAATATTTTATGGCTCACAAGGAAATACATTTAGAAATATTTGGCTTTTATGGCTCTCCCAGCCAAAAAGGTTCCCGACCCCTGCTCTATAGACTGAATAATCAATACTTTTTATTGGAAATAGAAGAAACTGAGAATTAAACTAGCAACACTACAGAAAAACCAAGACTGTGGAGTTATCAATATCTGATCTCCCATTCCTTACTGAATCAATAAGGAAACATAATTGCTTTAAAAACCCATTAATCGCAACAATTCTGTCAGCCTGGTGGAGATTCCTCAAACTCAGTTGTCACTCTATCTCCAAATAAATTCACAGCAATCTGGCACAACCCAGATATTCTGGTTAAAATGGGGATTGTAGCTCAGGCGGTAGAACTGGTGGTCTAGTGATCTAAAGGTTGCTGGTTGGATCCCAGGCTCCTCCTGCTAGCATGCTGTAGTGTCCTTGAGCAAGACACTTAACCCCTAATTGCTCCTGATGGCTGCATCCGTCAGTGTTTGAACAATTGTAAGTCGCTTTGGATAAAAGCGTCTGATCAATGTAATGTAATGTAAAACAGACCAATAATCTTCAGGTCTTGGAAAAGACAAGGATTTACTCATCTTGAACACATTTTTGAAAACAATTTACTTATATCCGTCCCAACCTTAACCCAAAGGTATAATATCGTGGCCACAGCTTCCTTCCATTCCTTCAATTACAGCAGTCTCTAAAAGTTCAAATCAAATTGATGAACAACATCCGACAACCACCACCTTCTATTCCCACAACTATCAACCAGTGGAAGCTTATTTGCAACAACACCTTTTCTATGACCCGCAACTCCAAAATGCAACTCATCCAACATAACATTCTGGACAGAGCTCATATCACGGAACACAAAATGTTCAAAATGGGTTTTGTGGATGAAGAAATTTGCTCTCACTGTTCCCTTGATACCAGAGATGACTACTTTCATGCCTTCTGGCTCTGCCCACCTATCCTGGCATTCTGGACCAACATCACCAAGAAGCTATCAACACTTCTGGGTCGCAGCGTTCCAGTCTCCTCCTCTGTATGTCTCCTCAGTCGACCCACCACTTAAACACCACCAACCTATTTTGATCGCCTTAAGAATTGCAAAGAAAACAATATTACTCAATTAGAAAAAGAGAGATAATCTCACCACATCCCAATGGTTACATTTATTAATAGTTTACATCTCAATGGAAGAACAATTGGCAATATCCAAAAACAATGTTGATTCATTTAATGAAGTATGGGCTACTTTTATCACTGACATAACTCTATCATGTAAAACTTGAGTCTTCCTAAGTCGGGGCAATTTCGTGGTGCTTTGTGCTATGTGGGTGTCCTCCTGGTCTGCCGGGGCTCTGCGGTTGGGTGGATGCCCGGGCAGCGCTGGGGACATCCGTGGTGTGTAGGCCTGTGTTCGTGGGGGATCCTGGGGCCCCACGGGGGAGTTGGGGGTCTGGGTGGTGGCGCCCGCTCCTTTACCTGAGTTGAGTTGGCCTGTCCCCGGGGGTGGGGGGCGCGCTCCTGGGGAGTACCTGCAGCTGGCCTCCTTGTATTGGTTCGGGCGTGGTTGTGGGTTCTGGGGCTCGGTTGTGGGTTCTGGGGCTCGGTTGGGGGCGGGGTTGTGGGTCGCTGGTTTGGGTATCGGCCCCGTGGCCGGCGGGTCGGTGTGGTGCTGGGGTCGCCCGCCGCGTGGGTGTAGTGGCTGGGCTTGTGTGTCCTTCTGCGTCCCATGGGAGGGGGGTGGCCCGTCATGCTGGGGCTGGTTAGAGGTTCCGTCTGGTCCTGTCAACCAGAGTCCTGAACCTGGCCGACTGTGCGGGCCGTGGGCCTCACACTGTGGCCTCCTTCGGTGGGAGACGGTCTCCTGTTGTCACACCGGGCTGCCAGGGTACCTGTCCTCTGGCGCTCTCGGTGCGCGGTGCGCTCGTCGCTGGGAGGTGGGGCTGTGGGTGGGGGTGCCGTCTGCCGCCCTCTGTTCTGTGGTCCGCATGCTTGGCGGCTGTGGGCTGACCAGGGGCCTGATGGGGGTGCGGAGCTGCCTGGCATGGCGGAGGCGGATGGTGGACCGCTCTGTGCCCGTAGCTGATCACTGTAGGTTGGCTGCCACCGGGTCCAGGAGGTGGGCATGCCAGGGCACGGTCGGGTCCGGGGGCAGGGGATCTGCATGGTTGCTCCCCGGCCTGCTGTGCCCTGGATCGATCTGGTCGCGCTTTGTCCATCTCTCCCAGTGCCAAAACTCATACTCAGCACATACACCACACAATAGGACGAGGGCTTGTGGGGTTGCGGCGGGCAGCTGCCATCTTGCCTGTCACACTACTGCCCCAGCGTGCTTCTCATCCGACCGGAAATTTTAATCCCACTCATATTAGCTGAGAACACATACACTCATACACCAATCCTACTCTGAACAACACTCCACCGGACCAGGGTCAGTGGGGCAGGGGGGGCGCGAGGGATTCGGGTTCGACTTGCCTGAAGGACTCGCACCCCCAACGCCGCAACTGCGGTGCAGGGGTGCCTTCCGGGGCCCCTGGGGGGGTGCTTGGTGTTGTGGGTGTGGGTTGGGGTGTGGGGGGCGGCTGTTGGCCTATTGCTTCTGCTGCACGGCTTCTCTGCGGCAGGCTCCCCGGGTGATGGAGGGCCTGTAAATCTGGCGGCCTGATGGCATTGGCGGAGGGGTGGGGGGTAACATCGAGGTGCCCCACGCTGAGCACACGCTGTTACATGTATGGGTACTTGGCGCTCACGCCGGGTGGGGAGTCTGGTCGGCTGCAGTGGGGAAGGGCGGACTGGGCCGGCCTCCCCTTGCGCGGGACATGGGTGGGCATGGGAGTCCTCCCGGCCCACCCATAGGGCGGGCGGCTCGGGCGGGGTGTCGGTCTGTCGCCGTGAGGCCGGGATCCGGGCCTGCTGTCCATGCCTTGCGCCTGCACCTTGGGGTGGGTTGTATGTGTGTGCCCCTGGGGTGCAGGGTCTCCTCATGGTTCCTGGGACTGGGTAAGGCTCCTCGGGGGGGGGTGTGGGGTTTGCTTCACAGCCCTCTGGTTTCTCTGGGGGCCCGGGGGTCTTCTGTGGCTACAGGGCAGGGTGCTCTGGGCTTTCCTGCAGCCATAGGGTGTCGACAAGGCTATGGAGTTCGGGGGGCTTCGGGGCCCTTTCCGCTGCTTGAAGGCAACGCAACATAATACCAACCTTCTGCACCAGAACCAATGGGGTTAAGTCATGTACACTCACAGGTGGACACCTTACACACACACACACACACACACACACACACACACACACACTTCACCCTAATATTGATCCTTCACTTATTTTACAACTTTTCACTCATTGACATCCTCTACTGTTGCTCATACTGTTCTTCTCATTCATGTCACATGGTGGTCACATGACACCCAACTCAATGTTGGAAAGATTTTTTTTCCTGATTCCCAAATGGTGTTTACAGCCTGATGAGTCTCAGAGGTTCCTGCTGCTCTCGCTTCCTTGTGTGGTGAGAAGATATAAAGTAGGAAGCAGTGATGAAGGACGGACAGTGTGACTGCTCTCTGTCCAACACAGCGGCAGACATGCTCACAGGTCTGCACCACACCACCTCACTTACAAACTGCACTTGAAAGCTTTCAGCTCCTTTTCTGAACTCAGAGAGAAACTGGTAAGTTTCAGCTTATGGAAAAGGCTGATTTCACCAAATGTTTGGACACTGTGTTGAGAACAGGATCCAATCAGATCAAATGTTTGACTTTGAGACAAATCAGAAACAAATGAGAGATCTTCAGCCATCAACATCTTGGAGTTAAAGGAGAATCATGGTGAACTCGACTGACTTTCCATTTTTCATACTGAGTGCTTACGTGGACTTGGGGCGTTTGAAGTACTTCTGCTTCACGGCTGTTTTATTGTTGTATATTGTGATTGTTGCTGCCAATGTGTTTCTGATCGTCCTGATCTGCATCAAGAGGAGCTTACATGAGCCCATGTACGTGTTTCTGTGCAGCCTGTTGGTGAATGAACTGTACGGCAGCGCCGGCTTGTTTCCCTTCCTGCTGCAGCAGATCCTCTCTGACACCCACATCGTGTCCACCTCCGCCTGCTTCCTGCAGATCTACTGCCTCTACACTTACGCCCAAATCGAGTTTTGTAACTTGGCGGCCATGTCCTACGACCGGTACCTCGCTATCTGCTGTCCCCTCCATTATAACACACGTATGACCGCCAACAAGGTGGCTCTGTACATCATGGTCGTCTGGTTGTATTCTTTGAGCAAGTTCCTCATCAGTCTGGTCTTAAGTGTTCACCTGCTGCTCTGTGGGAACGTTATGAACACACTGTACTGCAACAACTATTATGTGGTCAGACTGGCCTGTTCTGACACCACCGTCAACAACGTCTATGGAATATTCACTACTATACTTTCTGTTGTAGTTCCTCTGGTTCTCATCCTGTTCTCCTACATCCGGATCCTGAGGATCTGCCTGGTGGGCTCCAGGGAGACGAGGCAGAAAGCAGTGTCCACCTGCTCTCCGCACCTCGCCTCCCTCATCAACTTCTCCTTCGGCTGCTGCTTCCAGATCTTTCACAGCCGCTTCGATGTGAGCAGTGTTCCAGGTTCTCTGAGAATATTCTTGTCTCTGTACTTCCTGATGTGCCAGCCACTCTTCAACCCCGTCATGTATGGATTCAGAATGTCCAAAATAAGGGCCATTTGTAAAGGCTTGTTTAGCTCAAACTAAAATCTGTTGTTTAATGAAATAATAGAACTTTAATGTCACGTTTATATATGACATCAAGTATATCTTATGAATAACACAGTGCAATATTATTGTAGAGGAATGAGATTTTTTTTTTCCCTCTGTATTAATCTCTGGAACCCTATCCATAATGGATATTTGTACATTTGTCACAACATTTTTCAAGACTTTTTTTCACTGCTTCTAGTTTTACACCTTCTGTAAGTTTGACAGTGTTTGTTTGGAGATTCTTTTTACATTTTTTGCACAATGAAGTAACAGCCCGTAAGGCCTTTATAAAACTATGTTTGGTTTAAATGTTTTCATTTACAGAATAATCAAGATTTAAGAGGTAAAGCACCTAAAGGTAGAGCCAATACATTTCATAAAAAAAAAAAAAACGTGCTTTAACATCTCTCTGCAGTCTTGCTTGCATGCTCCACTGTGGGTGTAAAATTCAAGTCTTGTAGTTTGTCCAAGCTGCTCTGAAACAACTTAAAGAGCAACTGTCAGGTATATTTTTCATTAATTTGGAAAAAAATAAAATAAAACAGACAAACAAATAGATAAACAAACAAACAAACAAACAGATAAATAAAAAAACGTTTATGCCTTTTACAGGCAAAAATACAGAAAAATGTCAGGTTATTTCAGTTATTTTACATAGAAATACCGCTCATTTTTGTAAAGCAAATAGCCACAACCACCTAAAAATCTGACATTGCCCGCAAACTTGAACGTGGTGCTCTCTCTCCGGACAGACAGAGCACCCGTCCGGAGAGAGAGTCTCTAAGGTGACTTTTTTTCATAGCAGCATGGCTTCCTGCTTGGAGCGCTGTGTCAGTGAAACAGTGTGTAAACAAGTGTAAACAAACATGGATGTGTTTATAATGCCTAGTCAGAATTCTGAGCTTATTTTGGTGAGTAACTTAATATAAGTGTAAAACAGACAAGTACAGGATATATAATCAGTGTATTTTTTGTTTATTATACTAATTTAAAAATCCGGACACGTCGGCTGCATGAGTGCCGATCCCGGTGTGGTCCAAAAAAGTCGAATAATGAGCGATATCGGTCAGGTCCTTTATACAGTTTCTATCACTGTGTCGCATGTCAGCAGCAGAACTTCTTTACGGTAATATGTGACGTCATTTGGAGTCAGTGCTTTACGTTATCTGCACATGGGAGCGAATGTAAACAAACATGGAGGGGCGTGGCGCTTCGCGGACCAATCACGGAGCTTCACACAGAGGAGAAACAAACACCGTCCCTTGTTTACAACTTGCAACTTTCAAAACAGCAGCTTGTGCTTGATCAGGAAATGTCAAACTGCACAGTGGCAACGTTCATGGATGACTACAACATCTGTCAACTTTTTGTTTGCCCATCCCCTTTTAATTCAAGGTTCAGTGAATGAAAGTGAAGACAAACAAGTCATTCAGTCATCATGTCTCAAGTCAAGTCAAGACTCTTTAACTTCCAAGTCCAAGTCGAGTCTCAAGTCATTTACTTTCTGTCAAGTCAAGTTGCAATCATCAAAACAGTGACTCGTGTCCAAGTCACAATGACTCTAGTCCACATATTGTCTTACCTGCTTGACATGGGCGGGGCCTTTTCGTTCTATATTTTATATTATTATTCTTTTGTATTTCTTTTTGTAAATAAACACATTCTGCTCCATGTACGGTGCCTCGCCCTCCTTATCTTGCAGCACTGGAGCCAGTCATAACAAAAACTGTGAGAGTCAAAAATCGTCCAAAACATATTCTGTGTTTGTGACGTCACATATGGAGTTGGCCTGTAGCTCCAGAGCAACGGATCCGAAATGTGTCCATTTTATTTTAGTCCCAAAAGTTTAAAAAGTTGATGAAGCGTCTGTGAGGGACATGCGGCGTTGGATCCGTTTGAATGGAAGCGTGTTGTTAGGAACTTCCACACGGAGTGATTTCCTTCCACAGAGACACCATGAGGCGGGTCTCTGTGCACTCTCTGTATCCTTGTTTTAGCTATTCTGTGTCACCAGAACTCACTGCGTCATTAAGTCAGCCGGTGCTGCGTTCAAGTGAAACATGGAAAATTGTAAATCACTTTAGCAGTTATGCTGATGTGAAGACGAGCAACAGCACAAACTGATGCTACGTCCCATGGAAACTGGAAAATTTGTAAATGGTGTTGATACTGGACTCTGTGTATTGCTGCCTGCAGCTATATCTTTATTTATTATTTTTTATTCACCCTAAATATCTGTGAAAGTAACTCACCTGCCCACTTACAAGCACCCTGCTACCACGCTGTGGCAGAGACGACGACTCCCCCCTGTGACGTTACTGGTCGAGATTTAAAAACAAGACAAAAACACCTTTGTTTCCCACAAAAAATGAAGAACTCCTGTATTTGTGCCCTTTGTTTTTTAAAAAGGGGTTTAAAAAAAAAAAATAAGATTTCAAACCATCTCCTCCCTGGGCTCAAAATTGTAAATGAAAAAAAAGATAGTTGATCTTTATAATTATTATTATTATTATTATTATTATTATTATTATTAATAATAATAATAATAATAATAATAATAATAACGATTATAGTCAATATAGCTACAGGCAGCAATACAGGGGGTCCAATTTAGTCGTGTTAGTGATGAATTACATTTTGAAGCGTAGGCGTCTTTCTTTGACTAATTACAATTTCACAGGTTCTAATTTTCCGAAGCGTTTCTTTTACATGAACGCATCATTCATTCTCAGTCGGTGTGGACTTGACTGGATGTTGTCACGAGTTTCTGTGAATGAATGTTCTTTTGTGTCCACATTTTTAGATGGGTCACGATTCCATGAAAGCAGAAAACAGTTTAAGTTTTAACATGATTATTTACAATTTTCAAGATACTATTTCTCTGATTTGTTCCGAGAATATAAAACTCATTATGGACTAGCAGATTTTGTGTCTTATGACATTCTTGAATCCGGCAAAGTAATGAGGAACACACACACACACACACACACACACACACACACACACACACACACACCAGAGCGATGGACTCTACACCACGCACGCATTGATGCGAATGAACATTCATAACCACAACCTGCACATTTATAGCAAATTGGATGATGACGTCACAAAGCGTCTTATTCTAAAACTCATCTCGTTCCATTAACCGATCCAAGGTTCTCCAATGTTGGCGTGCCCGTAACGTTCAGCTCCTTTCCTAGAAATTCAGTCGGTTTTTCACTATTTTCTGCTCCGTATGTGGATCAATTTGGATGAAACTTGAACCACAAGGTGTTTGTGACGTCTCGGTTCTAACGACACCTCAACCGTGCTCAAACTCTTGCAGCCGTCCTGTTCGGGACACTTTCAGCCCAAATAATTACATTACATTTACATTTACATTTAGTCATTTATCAGACGCTTTTATCCAAAGCGACTTACAAGGGAGAATAACATTCAAGCTACATTGCGACAGAGATTAGTGTAACAACAACATTCGTGTAACAATAAATACTGCAAGGTGGTGCTAAGTAATTGTAGGTTAGGACAGGAGGTACTCACTGAAGAGCTGGGTCTTCAAGTGCTTCTTAAAGACAGAGAGGGAGGTCCCTGCTCTGGTCATTTTTGGCACGAGAACAATAATAATCATAACAATTACAATAGGGGATTTCTCCCGAGAGGATGGACCCCTAATAATAATAATAATAATAATAATAATAATAATAATAATAATAATAATAATAATCACTTTTATTTTTGTAGAACTATTACACTCCTACGTCTCTTTGCCAGAAATATTACCAGGATGATCAAAGCAAAACTATAAAGCATGTGAAAAAGAACAACATTAAATCAAATCTATACATGTAAAAATAAAACAAACTAAATTAAACTAACTAATTAAACTACAACAACTCCATTCATTGAATCTACAAAAATGTAAGTGGATAAAAGTGTGTTTTAAGAGGTGATTTAAAATGTAAAACAGCCCATTGTAGTTTGGGTTCTCACACTACAGAGCCTTATTGGAAAACTATATATAATTTTTTTACCTTAACTTTATTTTTAGAGCCTAGAGCCAACATAAGTGATTGGCATCAGAATTTTTTGAATGGATCCACTTTTGAGAGAATTGCTTTAGATGACTGCAATACGTAGTATTACGAGGAGAAATTGACCACGTTTTGTCTTTGACATCTTCCTCAGAAAATGCCCCGTTGAGTGATACGATTATAAAATTCTTAATTTGGGTTTGTGAGGTCAATCCAGGCCTTGACCACTGGATAATTAATCATATTAACTCTGAAAAGAAGCCCAAAAAATAACAGGGCAGTAGGACAATGTGGAATTCTATCAGAAATCCTGAAGGCAGATAGAAGCTCCAGGAAAAAATCCATTTCCTTCTCCAGGAGATACGGCTCAAGGAAGAACTCCTCCCAGAGCTCAGGTGTGCTCTAATGGTGACCATTTTACAGGCTTCTACCCCTATCTGAGGAAAAATCCCTAATGTGGCTGTGGCCCTTCCAGAGGTTACATCATCATTTAGCAGACACATTTGTCCAAATCTGATCTTCACAGCACAATATCTGCAAGAAAAATGTCTGGAAGAAACAACCGTGGGGATGGTAGCTCAGGAGGTAGAGCTGGTCATCTAGTAATCCAAAGGTCGCTGGTTGGATCCCAGGCTCCTCCTGCTAGCATGCTGTAGTGTCCTTGAGCAAGACACTTAACCTCTAATTGCTCCTGATGGCTGCGTCCGTCGGTGTTTGAACAATTGTAAGTCGCTTTGGATAAAAGCGTCTGATCAATGACAAAATGAACATTTTACATTTACATTTAGTCATTTAGCAGACGCTTGCTCAAAATGAAATGTAATGTAACCTTTGTACATGGGCATCGTAGGCCTGAACAAAGCCTTTGACACAGTTACCTACCACACCTTTGGCCAGGTACTGTCTTGATACAGTCTGTCCTGATAAGTTTCACCACCGTACTCAGCAACAGACACTCAGCAATCAGAGCCTTCACTGTGGAGCAAGATATGAGCTGAAACTTCAAGAGATACGAGTTCTGAACTACTAGAGGGGGTTCTATTTGTAATAGTAGGGTTTAGGTCTGACATGACGCTAAATTAGATGACACAGCTCAGGGTGATCAGCCATGACAGCAATGTATTGTCATATCAATAAAGTTGATTGGAATAATAGTTACATCATACACAAATGCATTTACTAATCATAAAGTGCTTGCTTGGCACTGTTTATTACGTTGTGTGTTAAACAATCATCACCTGGATTCTTTAACATAGGATTTAGAATTCAGAAGTCAATATGTACAGTATATCTTTTCAGCCATGTGATTACTATGGTGTATTTGTTATGGCGCATCCCTCACTGCTGTGTTGGAAACAGTTTCCATGGTGACGTAACCGGGCAGTCGGCTGTCACTCCATCCATCGTGTCAGCGTTATAAGACGGAGGCTTCCCGCTCCAGACGGGACTCGCTCTCCTTCACTGGAACATTTAAAGCTCTTGTTTCTGTTTCTGTCAGAGTAATTACCCAACATTACTGTTGACTGTCTTTCACCTGTCTCATGTGGTTGTGAAATTAAGACATTATCATATGGTGTGTCATTTTGTACTTTGAATAATGATGCTGTGAAGATATGATTTAAAGTTTATCACAGTGAAAGGTCTGATTTTAGAGTGAGTTGAATCAGCTGTGGTTTTGGTCTGATGTTGTACTTTACTCCATTTAGTTTGATGTGATGAACCTCAGCTACTGTATATTCTTTAATGCATGATTAGATGAGCAGATAAGCTACTAATATTGCATAAAAATTACTGTGATTATTTTAGGAATAGATTCATGATCCATGCTGAATAATGGCAAGTTATCTGTTTGTGAAACTCCCTGCATGAGTAAGTTGAAGGACTAATAACTTGAACTTTAATTAACTTTGCTCATTTGAAATGTTAAATAAGTCAGAGATTGTTTTTGTGCTTCAAGGTTTGAATGAAACTCAAGCGAACCAACAGATTTACTTTGTGTTCACTCTGCTGCTCTACCTCTTCACCCTCTTTGTCAACTTAATGCTCATCTTCACTGTTTTCATGGAGAAAATGCTGCATGAGCCCATGTACATCTTTCTGTGTAACCTCTGTGTGAACGGAATATACGGCGGCTCCAGCTTCTATCCCAAGCTGCTCCACAACCTCCTGGCCGACAACCACCTCATCTCCTACACCGGCTGCATCGCTCAGATATTCACTGTGTACTCTTACGTCTTCTGCGAGTTCACCAACCTGACGGTGATGGCGTACGACCGCTACGTGGCCATCTGCAAGCCGCTGCAGTACCACAGCATCATGACACCGCAGACGGTGGGCAAGCTGCTGGCACTCACCTGGAGCTTCTCCATGCTGGAGACGGCCGTGGGCATCATCCTGACCAGCCAGTTGCCCATCTGCGGCATCCGCATCCACAAGGTCTTCTGCACCAACTGGGCAGTGGTCAAGCTGTCCTGCGCCGACACCACGCTCAACAACATCTATGGCTTTGTGCTGATGCTGTCGCACGTTCTGCAGACCGTTCTGATCGTGGTCTCCTACGTGCACATAGTCAAGGCCTCGTTGCGCTCCAAGGCCGGCCGGCGGAAGTTCATGCAGACCTGCGTTCCTCACCTCATCACACTCATCAGCTTCACCGTGTCGCTGGCGTTCGATGCCATGTACTCCCGCTACGGTAGCAGCACCAGCCTCCGCTCTCTGCAAAACTTTTTGGCCGTGGAGTTCCTGGTGTTCCCTCCGCTCATCAACCCCATCATCTACGGCATGAACCTCCAGAGTATACGAACTCGGGTTCTAAAGATGTTCAACAACAAGATCAGCAGCATGCACTGAACCAGGAAAGATGAAAAGTTTAGACTTTATATCTACTCATAAATGTACTTCTAAAATGGTAAAAAAAACTTTTAAAGTAAAGTTTTCATGTGAAACCTGGAGGCTGAAGGAGTTTGTATGTGATGCTGACACATCTGGACAGTAAATCTGGAGCATTCTGCTAGAACAACATGTTTTGGTCCATTTGGAGTCTTTCTGCTTGTAACTTATTTTCTTGGAAGGGAGTGTCTCCGGGATGTCTCTCAGGTTCCTGACAAAGGACTGAACTGGTTCTTTAAAGCAGTGGGAGCCAAAATGAAGGTTTTAAAGCCTTTTTTCCTCTAACTTATTTTCACACGGTGAAGGAAGTGCTCTTCACTCTGTATTTTTTGTCACAATCTGACTATTTTGATGTAAATAATTAAACATAAGGATTGATTGAGAAACCCAGTTATAAATAACATGAGGGATTTGCAGTTGATGTAATGATGGGGTGTATGGTCTCTAAATAAGACCTTTGTAGATTTGTGAATATATCAACAGAACTTACCTACTTAGCACTTACTTCCAGTGCGTAACCTTTAAAGTTCAGGACAGAGGTCACGTTGTGGATCTGATGATAGAAACATGACCTTCCACTCCAGGGGATCATCCAAAACAAATCAACATTCCTTCTGGACAGTTTGTAGGGTTAAAAAGATGAAGATAAAGGAAATATTTACCCAAAGAGTGTAAAAAGAGGTATCGATTTAGCCAGTTAAATAGAGAAGATCTGTTCCATCCCAGAAAGCAGAACGGTCTCAACTCGGAAGAACAAGAGGAGGAATCTTTCTGTGGCACCTCTGTTCCAGAAGAAGAAAGAACATCAGAGACGTTGTAGAAACGTCAACGTGGATTTGTACTTTGCGGTGATTAGAAATGCGGTTTAGACACACGTTGTAATTTCATGTTTTTCAGGATAGAACAGGAACTGTAGTTGAGGCTGAAGTCAACTCATTGGATATCGATAGTTAGCGCTCAACAAATATTTACTGCACAAAAAAGTAATTGCGGACGCACACGTGTTCAAAATGCAGGTTGCAGCATTAATCTGTAAAACCATATCGCTCCATGAGCAGCAGACCCACCCTAGTCCAACTCATTGTTTACATCGTCATCATTAAGCAGACACTTTTGTCCAAAGCAACTTGTGGAGCAGGAGCAATCAGAGGTTAGTGTTTTGCTCAAGGACACTACAGTGTCCTATGAGGAGCCAGGATTAAACCAGCAACCTTCAGATTAGGAGAAGAGCCACTCTAACTCCTGAGCTACTGCCCCCAAATTGTATCAACCAATATGTAATGTGTGAATGTACTTTTATTCATTTCAAGTTGCCTTGTTACTGAACTGCCTTCACTGTGGCAGCACTAGAATACCTTGCTCTCTTTTGCTCACGAAGCTCATTCCGAGATCCAGGCCTTGAACCGGGCCCGCCTCAGGCATCTGGAGGGAAACATCAATACTACTCTTAAGATTTAATAAAACACCATCATATTTACTAAATGCTCATGATTTGAACAATGACTTCACAAAAACTAAATAATGGCCTGTGTTGCTATCACTTAAGTTAATCAACAAGATAAATAATGGCTAAAATATGCCATAAAACATTTTAATAAAAAGAAAAACATTTTTTTTATGATTTATTACAATCACAATTAATATGACATAAAAATGTCAATGACATGTCTACAAGGTTATAAATACTTATAAAGAAAAACAATATTTGTCATCCTGGAAAACAGAAAGTTATCACCCAGGGTGACAAAGAAACTTATTTTTATTTATTTATTTATTTATTTTGTCAATTATAAACCAGGCACTAAGTTGGCCACCTAGGGAAACTTATAACTAAACATTCAACTCTTTCATGTTATTGCTTTCATAAATGTTCGTAGTGCACCAGAGACGCTTTCTGACCTTTCTACATGTTTTGGGGCTCCTCCGAAATCTCCTCTGGGATGCAACATCCTGTCACATGTCAAAATGCATTATGATCTAAAATAGACATTGGACGCCTGGGGAACGTGGGAATGACAAAAGCCTTTCTAGTACATTTAATTTTTCTGTATTGTCACTATATTTGCATGTTTTCATTATTTTTTTCCCCTTTCTATATTTGAATATTTTTGTATTTCGATTTTAGCTTCATTTCAGATATCCAATATCCATATGATATTTTGTCACTTTTGAGCTCAACAGCACCTTAAATTTCCATTATTAATAATGAATACTCATGAGTAAACAAAGAGGGGAGCGTTAAGTCATAATGTAGGTTGTTTTTTTTTGTTTGTTTTTTTTAAGAGTTTTTATATCATAAATACACTTTGGACACCAGAATTGACACGAGTGTGTGTGAGAGAAATGTTGACTCTGATGCAAAAGACTAATTTTGACAAAAATCAATATCTGGATAATTAAACTAGGCAAAATGTTTGTTGAAATAAGTCAAGTATATCAAATTTAAAACCATTTTGTGACTGTGTGTGCTGTGCATGAATAAACATTGAACTCAAAAAGATGTTTTGGGCGTCCCAGACTCATTTGACAAACGTGCTTTGAGTTTGTTTGGTTTTAACATTTGGTTTTATTGGTGAAGCTTCATGACGACATCCATCCAGCGCTGCAGGAGCATCGACAGCGCTGACCTCTGACCCCCACTGCCGTTCATACACACTAGTCACACCGCTCAGCACCCCAAACCATCTCTGTGCAACATGCGCTTAGAAAAATAAATTAACAGTTTAATACAAGCTGAGGTCGACAACACAACACCGCACAATTGTTTCTCATCTGGAGGTTTTTTAGGGTTTTATGATGCAAACAAACTAAAGAATCTGATTTGTGCTGCGCACGACAAGCAGCTGGATGTATTCAATACCACAGTTTGACTAAATACACAGTATTCCATTCAGAAGTACCACAGAGTGTAAATACAGTACTTTGCGGGTGACACAACAGCATGAGCCTGACACCTAGTGGCCGCGGACTGCACTGCATGTCTACATCAGGACGGTACCAGGATAAGTACCTGGATGGTACCATCAGCAGTGAGACGCAGTAAAACTACTTTACTGCTGATTACATTTAGACATCCAACATGCTGCAGTGCGTTAATATTAAAGACTCTTTATTATCTATTTAACAAAGAATATTTTGAATATATATTCTTTAATAGATCTGACATATATCTTACATCACTGAAACACACCGACATCTGATTGGTGCTTATAAAGCTGACAGGCGAGGAGACTCCACCTACATTTAGACATATAGGGACAACTTCCTGTTTATATAGCAGCAGGAAACCAGAAAGAGGAGAAGAGAGGAGGAGAGAAGGAGTTTAGAGGAGGAGAGTAGGAGAGGAAACACAAACACTAGCAGCTTTGGCTGATGTGTATTTAATACCATATATGGGCGTGGCAGCTACATGGATCGGCGAATTAGCTTGTTCTTCTCCGGCTCCAGGAAGTCCTCAACCAGAGAGGAAGTAACCTTCTGCAGCTCTACTTCCAGTGCAGACACATCCCTGGGAATACAACCAGCAACCAGTTAGTGCCTTGCTCCACACGGGGACTAGACCTGGCGGTGCGGTGCGGTGCCTTGCTCACCGGCTCCCGGGCGGCGCACAGTACTCTGTGTAGAACTTGATCTTGGGCTCGGTGCCGCTGGTCCTCAGTGTCGCGCGGACGCCGTTGAGCAACGTGAAGGAGATCATCTGACTCTGAGAGACAGGGAGAACCTGGAGAACACAGCACCACCATCACTGCACTTTATGTATCCATCCCTCCATCTCTCACTCCTGTCCCTCCATACCTCCACCCCCGCTAAAGAAAACCTGTCAATCCTTAAATAAACCCAACTAACCAGTCTAAACTGGTCTATAGTAGAGTAAACCAGACTAAACCTGTTTAAACATTTTTTCTCTACTATAGACCAGTTTAAAAGTCTATACAGTAAACAGTTTAACAGTCTACAGTAGAGGAAACCAGTCTAAACCAATCGACAGTAGAGCAAACTGGTCTTAACCAGTTTAAACCAGTCTACAGTAGTAAAACCGCTATAAACAGGTTTAAACCAGTCGACAGTAGAGTGAACCAGTCTAAACCAGTTTAAACCAATCTACAGTACAGTGAACCGGTCTAAACCAGTTTAAACCAATCTACAGTAGAGTGAACCAGTCTAAACCAGTTTAAACCAATCTACAGTACAGTGAACCGGTCTAAACCAGTTTAAACCAATCTACAGTAGAGTGAACCAGTCTAAACCAGTTTAAACCAATCTACAGTACAGTGAACCGGTCTAAACCAGTTTAAACCAATCTACAGTAGAGTGAGCCAGTCTAAACCAGTTTAAACCAATCTACAGTACAGTGAACCGGTCTAAACCAGTTTAAACCAATCTACAGTAGAGTGAGCCAGTCTAAACCAGTTTAAACCAATCTACAGTACAGTGAACCGGTCTAAAGCAGTTAAGCCTGGTCTACATGGTGCAGAGCTGGGGTCTTACGCAGCGCTGGTCTGGTTGGCTGCTGTCGTATCCCGTGGTGACGTCTCGTACATGGAGGATCCTGTGGCCAGCGAGGATTGTGGGATACGAACCCTCACCCTCGAAGTGTCGGATCCTGCTAAAGATCTTGTGGACGGTGGTGGGGTCATGGCAGAGCACGTAGGAGGTTCTGGAAATGTGGTACCCGTACCTGAGCAGGAACCAGAGCGGGGAACGCCGCTAGCCACACTGCTAGTACCAAGGTACTACCCAAGTAAATAGTACTCTTTATAAACCACTGAAAACACTGAGGTACTTTTGTTATGAATTCTATTGCAGTTTGTTTTACAATCTGTATATGGATTTGAGAATTACACTCATCCTAACCCTGTGTGGAGGTATTTATCTGTACTGATCAGTATTGATTCATATTGATCCTTGCGTACGTCTGGTAGATGGTGATCAGCTGCTGGTGGAGGGAGATGTTCCGCTGCTGGAGGTACGCTGCCATCTCAGCCACCACCACCGCTGCACTGACGCCATCTTTATCAGGAACCAGACTGCCACACAGGAAGCCTGGACGGGGAGTGAGATGGGGGGGGGGGGGGTTAAAAGTTAAATTCACACTTGTGAGTAAATTAATGTGTACAAGTGCAAAGGACATTGGAGGACAGACTCTTTGAATCATGTCAGAGCGGCTCACCGATGGACTCCTCGAAGGCGAAGATAACGTCACCGCCGCTGTTGGCCAGCTCGTACATTCTCTTCCCGATCCATTTGAAACCCGGCAGCGTCTCCTGTTTCAGGAAGTGACAGGTTAAGCTCTGCTGTAAAGATAATACACACATTGTGTGTATTATGGGCCTGGTACCTGGTAGCTGAAGCCCTCCAGGTCGGCCATGGCCCTCAGGATGTTGGAGGACACGCAGGTGGCCAGCATGTGGACCTTGTGGATCTCTGCTGCGGGATGAGTCTCCTTCCAGTTGAACAACATCCACCAGCCAAGCAGCGCCGCCAGCTCGTTGCCAGTGAACACCTTCCAGCTACACCTGCACACACACACACACACACACACACACACACACACACACACACACACACACACACACACACACACACACACACACACACACACACACACACACACACACACACACACACCTCATATTCGGACTTGGCTGACACACATTTATCTGTAGCTCTCTCCTCTTCCTCTTGTCTGAGAGGAAGAGGAGAGCTGTTTGTTTGGGATTCTTGTCGTTCTACTAACCACATTAGATTTGTCCTCTACTGCCCCCTGGTGGAGGCATGTTTTTGCCTCAACAGGAACATCAGGTTTGTTTTGGCCCCGATTACTGCAGGTCACCAAGTATTCGAGTGCAGTGTACAGAAAAGCTCTCTCCTACCCATCTACATGTTCAGCCACAGCCAGACGATCTGCATCAGGATCGGTTGCGAGCACGATGCCAGCTTTCTCTCGCTCGGCCAGTCTGAGAGAGAGCTCCTTTAGAATCCAGATAAATAAGAGAAAGATAGGTCAGACCTCGTCCTACATACAGTTGGACCAGAGTCCTACTGCGACAGAGTTAGTCCAGTTGGACCAGTCGGCTGATCCTACCAGGACGGACTCTCCCTCTTCGGGGTTCGGACAGTGAACGGAGGGGAAGTTGGGATCCGGATCCTTCTGCTCTGGAACAGCAATGGGAGGAGGGAAACCGAAGACCTGGAACGCCCGATGGACAAAACGATGTCCAACACCGTGGAAAGACGAGTGGACAAACTTCAACGGAGATCTAATGTTTACATCCCTGAGAGAGAGAGAGAGAGAGAGAGAGAGAGAGAGAGAGAGAGAGAGAGAGAGAGAGAGAGAGAGAGAGAGAGAGAGAGAGAGAGAGAGAGAGAGAGAGAGAGAGAGAGAGAGAGAGAGAGAGAGAGAGAGAGAGAGAGAGAGAGAGAGAGAGAGAGAGAGAGAGAGAGAGAGAGAGAGAGAGAGAGAGAGAGAGATTAACACATGAATCTTCTCTTACTCTTTTCAAGTCTCAAAATGTCTTGGTTTGTATTGCGGTGAAATATTGACATTTGCCCAAAATCTTTCATCTATTCAATCTTACCGCATCCAAAAGAGACAATACGCAAGTTGGTAACAGTGACAAAAATGGCTTCATGGAGGGTGTATAAATTATTCCACTTTGAGGAACCAAGAGTTCAGGGCATTTAGCTTGGACCTTGACTCGTTAGTGTGCATAGAACTTTTCCTGCAGCTGGACGGAGCTTTGTTGCACCAGGCGCGTCAAGGTCTCTATCCAACGACCTGTCTACTATCCATCCATCCAAGTATCTCTGTTCCTTTGTGAATCACCTGTGGAAGCAGAGGGCCTTCAGCTCCTCCATGTAGCAGGCAGTGACCTCCAGCAGAGGGTTCCTCCTCAGCGACGAATTTTCCACCAGCTCCTCGTCCCAGCACGACTCGCTCCACGGCTCCTGACTCTCCTCGATGCATCGCAGAACCTCCTTGTCATGAGGAGAGGAGATCTGTGCCCCGGTGTACCAGTACACCTGCACAGGGAGAGAGGGTCCAGGGGTCAGTCCCTACACAGTACAAAGTGTCCAGATAAGTTCTACTGTGTCGCTTAGGTGAACCAGGTGGTTCACATTGATTTGAGAATTTGTTAAGAGCAGAGGCTTCTTTATTCCAGCCAATAATTCTCGACATGCTGCCCTACTGCAGTCAAGTATCAGTCTTCAGGTTCTGTTGCGAGCTCTGACCTTGTAGCCGTTGTCCTCTTTGGGATTGTGTGAGGCGGTGACCATCACTCCAGCTGCAGCTCCAAACATCCTCACAGCGTACGGCTGCAACAAAACACAGCGGTTAAGCACTGGAATCAGTTTGGGCAACAAATAAATACGATTTAAGAAGCTCTACCGTATGGTTCACTGTAGAAAACAACCTTATCTGTCCTGTCTTCAGTAGGTGGCGTAGAGTGGAAGGGCCGAGCATGCATGCAAGACAGAGTTTGTGAAATAGAGTTCCAATTCCCAACCTGCTCTTTTATGTTCATCAAAAACCACTTAAGGAGACCCCGCCCTTTGTCTCTGCGATGACCGCACTGTCTGAAACAGTGATCAGACTTTTTGATGTACTTTCAATTAATTCCTGACTACATTGACCACACAAAACAGTACAATTTAGCCATTAAAGAGAGGCATGAGAGGGAACAGGCCTCCAACATCAGTCCAGTCTCTTACCACAAATGGTGTGGGGATGTACGTGGAGAAGAGATGGACAGGAACGTCTTTACAGAGCATCACAGCAGCAGTCAGCCTCCCCAGGCTGAGGACCAAGACAACAGGATCACGTCGCTACACCCTACCTGAGCTGTTAAATGAGCTTTAGAGATCTATCTATCCAAGAATGACTGTCCCAGTAAGAGTTTGTAGCTCTCAGTACCGTTCGCTGGTACAGCCGCTCTCCTCCTGGGCTCTGGTGTCGTACCCGACCACGACGCCTCTGCTGGTCAGGTCTGGAAAACACCTGCAAAGGTATCTGTACAAACCCTGCGTGGGGGGTGGGGGAATTCATCACTTAGACTATAACTACAACCCATGATAAACAGCCGCGTTCCATACTTCTCTTTATGCGCTGGAACATGGTTTTAAGTACATAAAATGAAGAAGAAGATACAATAAATCAAACAGAGGCATCCGGTGCAGATTTCTCCAAAACCCGGCGGCAGCAGGATGTACCTGTGTGGACTGGATGACGGTCAGGTCGTTGATGCGGGAGAAGCCAGCACCCATGGGTGCTCTGAGCCCCGCCGTCCCAAAGCTCATCCTGCCGCCGAACCTCCTCCTCAGCTCCTCCACCCGACCCTGCTCCACCAGCAGCTCCACCTGCGCCCGTGTCTTCCTGTTCTGCGGCAGCAAACGAGACGGAGCGTCCAAGTCACACCAACAACCCTGCATTATCCACGTCATGAACAGGTCCGTCAGATTCCCTGCGGGCGCTTCCCCCGGCCTCCGTGCTCCTGGTTTCCATGTCTCTACAAAGTGTTTCATTTTCATTTCGGAGGCCGTTTCATATCATGAAGACCAACTCGCAAGCATCACTTTTATGATCAGTATTTTCTTGGAGTCCGAGGCTACAACACAGTTGTGATGATGGGTTATGGCTTCATCACTCAGTTTCAGTTCAGCCACAGCAGCCACTGGCATTTTGTTCTGCTTCCTGATGGAGACAGTTCTTGGTGCTGGAATTAATCAATATTAGTATAGATTGATTCAGCGCTATCTGCTATTCATACTAATTATATAACTAAATCGAAATAAGATAACTTCATCTGAAAACTTTCATTAAAAGGGTAAAACAAAAAAAAAGTTAAATAAATAAATCAAAAAAGGTTTCCCCCCAATCATCCCGTGTAGCAGATCACACCCCCCCCATTGGCCGTTATTTTTAGCCGTATATTTCTGAGAGCAGAGACCAACAAAATTCAGGTGTTTGGTTCGATCTATTTTCCAGTGCAGCTCTGCACCAAAGGAAAGTACCACAACACCGACAAATACAAAAGCTACCAGACGACCGCACATACTGTAAACATCCAGTTGTCACAGGTTTGTTTACAACATGTCTGTTCACAGTCTCAGTGCATTGGTTCAGTCCAGTGCAGTGAGACGCATGTTGACATTTAATGTGGGGGGTGAGACGGCTCCATGACCTTTAACTGGACCCGGTTAAAGGTCATGGAGCCGTCTCACCACCATTTTAATAAGACCTGAGGTGGAGGCGAACCTGTCCAGCACCATCCCAGGTCTTATTAAAATGTTGGTTCCATCCTCTAGGATTGCCACGGTGACGGACTTTCCCACCGGATAATAAACTGCTGACAACACCAATGTTACAGTGCACGGGCGTTAATTAGGGACGGAGGGAGACCGGTTCCGATCTACACCCAATGGAAGGTTTCCTGCAGCCTCCACCCGATAAAGAGACTCTGCTGTGAGCACCGGCAGACACTCAATTAACTAAACAGGTTTTACTTCTATTAAAAAAGAAAAGAAAAAGCAGGCCAACGGTGGTCGGCAAGTATTGTAACCGGTGCATGTCAGAACACCATGGTAACCACGGCAACCCGACCTCGCACTGTACTTGAATGCAGTGCAATGGGGCAAATGGTGTAACCTGGATTCAGTTCACACTGAGCCACATGCATCCCATGGAGAGACACCTTGGCTGCTGACACATGCACCACAATCTGTCTGATATTTTATGATTTATGTATATTCTGATTATTTTATGAATGATTTTTAAAAATGAAGTTCATAAAGTTTTTGTCGCTCTCTTCAAACGGTCCATTCAGAGAGAATACCAAAGACAAGCTGTGACAAAACAGGAAAAAATAACTTGCTGCCTCTACCATCCAACTGCAAATTCCAGTTAGCTCCGATGCTAAGTAACGCATCTAACTGGATGTACTTCCAGTTAGCTCCGATGCTAAGTAACGCATCTAACTGGATGTACTTCCAGTTAGCTCCGATGCTAAGTAACGCATCTAACTGGATGTACTTCCAGTTAGCTCCGATGCTAAGTAACGCATGAAACCGGTTGTACTTCTAGTTAGCTCAGAGGCTAAGTAACGCATGAAACCGGCTGTACTTCTAGTTAGCTCAGAGGCTAAGTAACGCATGAAACCGGCTGTACTTCTAGTTAGCTCAGAGGCTAAGTAACGCATGATACCGGCTGTACTTCTAGTTAGCTCAGAGGCTAAGTAACGCATGATACCGGCTGTACGTCTAGTTAGCTCAGAGGCTATGTAACGCATGAAACCGGCTGTACTTCTAGTTAGCTCAGAGGCTAAGTAACGCATGAAACCGGCTGTACTTCTAGTTAGCTCAGAGGCTAAGTAACGCATGAAACCGGCTGTACTTCTAGTTAGCTCAGAGGCTAAGTAACGCATGAAACCGGCTGTACTTCTAGTTAGCTCAGAGGCTAAGTAACGCATGAAACCGGCTGTACTTCTAGTTAGCTCAGAGGCTAAGTAACGCATGAAACCGGCTGTACTTCTAGTTAGCTCAGAGGCTAAGTAACGCATGAAACCGGCTGTACTTCTAGTTAGCTCAGAGGCTAAGTAACGCATGATACCGGCTGTACTTCTAGTTAGCTCAGAGGCTAAGTAACGCATGAAACCGGCTGTACTTCTAGTTAGCTCAGAGGCTAAGTAACGCATGAAACCGGCTGTACTTCTAGTTAGCTCAGAGGCTAAGTAACGCCTGATACCGGCTGTACTTCTAGTTAGCTCAGAGGCTAAGTAACGCATGATACCGGCTGTACTTCTAGTTAGCTCAGAGGCTAAGTAACGCCTGATACCGGCTGTACTTCTAGTTAGCTCAGAGGCTAAGTAACGCATGATACCGGCTGTACTTCTAGTTAGCTCAGAGGCTAAGTAACGCATGAAACCGGCTGTACTTCTAGTTAGCTCAGAGGCTAAGTAACGCATGATACCGGCTGTACTTCTAGTTAGCTCAGAGGCTAAGTAACGCATGAAACCGGCTGTACTTCTAGTTAGCTCAGAGGCTAAGTAACGCATGATACCGGCTGTACTTCTAGTTAGCTCAGAGGCTAAGTAACGCCTGATACCGGCTGTACTTCTAGTTAGCTCAGAGGCTAAGTAACGCATGAAACCGGCTGTACTTCTAGTTAGCTCAGAGGCTAAGTAACGCATGATACCGGCTGTACTTCTAGTTAGCTCAGAGGCTAACCTCTCCCACCTTGTCCCATGTTAGCCACCGGTGCACCGCCTTGTCCAGCTGCGGCTCCCCGGTGCTCCTGCTCCGCACGTTGGCGTTCAGGTCGCGGGTCAGTCCACTGTCTTGCTCCTCCTCCATGCTGCGGTTCAGGGAGAAGGGGAAGCGGGCCATGGAGGTCCACCTCTGCGCGTTGAAGTCTCCGGTGAACTGTACTCGAACCGATTCTCCGGCTCAGTGTACTGCGTGTTTTAAATGCAGCGGTGGAATTAATATTGAGCTTTTATTAATTGTTATTGCTTAAATATTGAGAAAAAACTCAAATACAAAATTATTATTATTATTATTATTCTACCACATTGACACTGTACTAAATTAAACGTATATAAGTACTTGCTGTGAAATGTACTTAAAATAATGTAAAATGTAATAAATGTCTGTGAAAGTATTAAGTGTGTGTGTGTGTGTGTGTGTGTGTGTGTGTGTGTATATATATATATATTATATTAAAAGTATTGTATAAAGTACTTATACACAACACAGTCTGTGATACTTCCTGAGGTTCTACTGGACCTAGTGCTGCTGCTCACTATTTACATTAACATTACATTACATTGATCAGACGCTTTTATCCAATGCGACTTACAATTATTCAAACAGCGACGGACGCAGCCATCAGGAGCAATGAGGGGTTAAGTGTCTTGCTCAAGGACACTACAGCATGTTAGCAGGAGGAGCCTGGGATCCAACCAGCAACCTTTAGATGACTAGACCACCAGCTCTACCTCCTGAGCTACCATCCCCATTTACAGTCATAACCTATTATATTATGGGATTAATATCTTAAAAATATCTCTTATTACATTTCACTGCATATATGTATGGAAGTATGTATATGTATGTGACAAATAAAAAATCTTGAATCTTGAAAAAAAATCTCTACTCAACTTTTTAACTCAACTTCTCATTTGCTGACTGTGTGTATAATTTATGTAACGGACTCGGCAGAAATGGAAATGTAATATTCATAAGTATGTTTTAATTACTGTATCATAAAATAAAAATAAGAATATCGTGTTTTCGTTACCTTAGCATGAGACGTTTTTATCTACATAGGGAGCGGGTATGGTGCGTGGAGGGCGCCATGTTGCACCGCCATGTTTCTACGGTAGCCCAGAACGGACAAACCAAACACTGGCTCTTGAGAGGGACTTTCACATTTTTCGTATTTTTTCGCGGCACCTGAAGGCCACCGTAGCTTCTCCAACGGGAACTTAGTTGGTTGCGATCTGCAACTTCACCACTAGATGCCACTAAATTCTACACACTGCACCTTTAATGTACAGCAACAAAATACTTGTACTTACTTTTCACCGCAGCAGATCAGAAACAGGAAGCTGCGGAAAATGTTTGACCCTGAGCAGAGGCTGAAGTGCATACACATGACTTGTAAAATAACTGAGTGGAAGGGACACCATTCCTTTACATATACACTGAAATAAAAGTGAAGCTATCCTTTCAAAAATCTGCAGTGAATGTTGAGGAAGACACTAGAAACAGGAAGTACAAGACAGGAAGTAAGAGATTAGAAACAGGAAGTAGGCGACAAGCAGCAGGAAGAAAAAGACTAGAAACAGGAAGTAAGAGACAAGAAGCAGGAAGTAAGAGACTAGAAACAGGAAGTAAGCGCTGCGGGCCCAGATGGCATATCTGGGTGAGTACTGAAGACCTGTGCTAACCAGCTAGCCCCAGTGCTCACTAGAATATTCAACGCCTCCAGGGCCAAGTCGGTGGTAGCGTCTTGCTTCGAGAGGTCCATCATCATCCCTGTGCCAAAGAACGCCTCTCCTGCCTGCTTGAATGACGACTGTCCGGTGGCCCTCACCTCGGTGGTTATGAAGAGGCTGATTAAGGACTATATCTGCGCCTCCCACCCCGCACTATTGACCCGCTGCAGTTTGCGTACTGGCCGAACAGATCCACGACCTATGTGGTCTCCCAGGTACTGCACACCACACCCACGCACCTGGATGGCCGGAAGAGGGGCTATGTGAGATTGCAGTCCATTGACTATAGTTCAGCTTTCAATAGCATAGTCCCACCAGACTGGCTGTCAAGCTGAAGGAGCTCAGACAGAACACTCTGTTGTGTGCCTGGTTCTTGGACTTCCTCTCAGCCCAGCCCCAGGTGGTTAGGGTGGGGTTAGGGTGGGGAGGCACACGTCCAGCTCCCTTACCCTGAACACAGGATCCCCCCAGGGCTGCGTCCTCAGCCCCCTACTGTGCTCCCTGTACACACATGACTGTGTGGCCAGGTCCAGCTCCAAAACCATCATCAAGTTTGCTGATGACACCGTCATGGTGGTGGTGGCCTGATCACCGACGACGATGAGAAGACCTACCGCGAGGAGGCGACTGACCTGTCACTCACACCTCCACAGTCACACAGTGAGGATAGAGAGACCGAGATGGCCTTACTGTACTGTATGATGCATACTGTACTGCATACTGTATCACTGTACTGGGTTATAGCATACAGGTACTCCTCAGTTAACAACCTAGCTGTTTAACGACCCTTCGGACTTACGACCAGCTCTCCGACCAGTCGGCATTGTGCGCTGCGTACAATACCGCGGCATCTCAGCGTCAAGCATTTCATCGCACATCATCGTTCTCAGTCTCAGTCTCGTTCCCGCAGCCTGTCAGTATTCACTACACTAGCGTTTGCACTCACCACACCCTTACCATGAAATAACACGGGTCCTCGCTTATCAACCAATTTGCTTAACGACCTGGTCTTAGGAACGGAACTTGGCCGTTAAGTTAGGAGTACCTGTACTGTACTGCCTACTGTATCACTGCACTGGGTTATAGCATGCTGTACTGCATACTGCATCACTGTACTGGGTTACTGCATACTGTACTGCATACTGTATCACTGTACTGGGTTACTGCATACTGTACTGCATACTGTATCACTTACTGTGACAATACTGCATACTGTGCTGTATTGCTGTTCTGTTCGGTTTAACTGTATTGCTGTGCTGTACTGTTGTATACTGTACTGTATATCTCAACACACATTACCTCTCTTTATTCACATGCCACTTTACTGCACATATTTGTATATACCATAATAGTCTTTTCCTTTTATTTCAATTTTGTATTCCTAATTTGTATATTACCACTCTTACTTTATTCTATTTACTAATTGAATTGCGTTTTAGGAATCAGTTTGTTTAGTTAATTAATTACTTACTGTGATGTGGGGATGGGATGGTTTGAGCAGCCAAACCTGACCTGGATCTAGGTGATTGGGTTAGGGTGGGTGCATACCTGTTGCTCGGTGGTTGGGCTAACAAGCAGCAGGTTAAAACCCCCATCTTAACACACACTCGCGCCAGGAGCCCTGTCATGACATGTTTGACCTGCTCCTCGCTAAATCTACCTAGTCTCCTCTCTACAATAATGATGTCTGCAACCCATCGTCATCTGTGTCTCTGTGCCGGAGGGCCCTGAAAACGCCACTTGGGTGGCGTGTGGCAGGCGGAACTCCCACAGTGGCACCTGAACAGGGACTCTGCGGCACGGGAAAGGGACAGAGAGGGGCCGTCCGAGGACGCCCTGGAGCCACCAGTAGGTCAACAGGCGGCGCCAGCACCAACCCTCTCCTGACTGGCAGCGGCAGCACCTAGGGGTCTGGCGGAGGATCGGGGGAGAAGCGGCTGCAGCAACAACGTTGATTGCGGCTAGCTCCTCCGCCCAGCAGCCACAGCCGGAACCATCCAGTAGCCCAGCAGCCGGGCCACCCCTTTAAGCAGCCCGCGCAACAGCCAAGTCTGGCCACACCTTCACCAGCCAGCGCAGCAGGCTGAGGCCCCACGCTCCGAGAGGGAGGAGGTTTGTTGGCGCACTGGAGGAAGGAGGCCAGTTGACCGTGCTGCTCCGGCGAACCAGGTCCTCTGGAAGGAGATCTGTTACATTTTTTTTGGACATTTGTATTTTATAAGGTATGGGAACCCTGTTTCAGAGTCTGCTTTAACCATTTTTTTTTTCTGCTTGGTGGCGGGGTAGGCTTCGGCCAGGAATTCTTCCTGGCCTTAAATTGGTGTTGAGGGTATGTGATGTGGGGATGGTTTGAGCCGCCACACCTGACCTGGATCTAGGTGATTGGGTCAGTGTGGCTGCATACCTGTTGTTCAGTGGTTGGGCTAATGAGGAACAGGTTAAAAGCCCCATCTCCCTCACTCAGGAGAGGAGCCCTGTCATGACATGTTCCATCTGCTCCTGGCTAATATTAACAAGCCTTCTCTCTACAATAAACTGGTGTTTACAACCCATCGTTGTCTGTGTCTCTGTGCCAGTGGGCCCTGAAAACGCCACTTGAGTGGCATGTGCAGGCGGAACTGCCACACTTAGCTATTGTGCCAGTACTTATTGTGCATAATCTCCGGGTGCGTTGCAATGACATTTCACTACTTATATGTATGATAGTATGTATGTGATAAACAAACATCTGGAGGAAGTAAGCGACGAGAAGCCGCAAGTAAGAGTGGTAAGTTTTCCAGCGGTGAAGCGTTCAGCAGGTTGCGTGAATAAGATGAGGCTGGAATGTTTGCTCAATACTGTTTAAATTTCCAATATCTAATACTCAGGGTTCTCAAACTATACCCCCGAGGGCAAAACCCAGCCCGTGTGACAATTCAATGTGGCCAGCTACACATTTGCTATATTAAATCTGGCCCTCAAATTAATTATTTATTTTGAATCACAAATACATTTCCCTGCAATTTTACTCTTCAGATTATAAAATAGAATCAATTTTTTAACCTATATGATGTGTAATTATTTCATTCAATTTTTTTTTTTTTTTTTATGAGGCAATTCACCAATGCTAAGTATAAAAAAAAGTTCTCCATTTAGTTTTCCTTTGGAGACCCCAGGTTTGGATTTGAGACCCCTGATGTAATGGATAAGGGGCAGTTTGTCTCCATTAGTGTATTGTCAAACAATTTTTTTTATTTTTATTAATTTCAGCACATTAAGTTAAGGCACCGACTTATGATATATCTCAGAATATACTTTAATATTTTCTTCAGGACGGTCTTCCACTCCCAGGAATGTGTGGCGTTAGAAAACAGATAATGTAACGTGACACCTTGAGACACCCATCTGCTTGGGTTTGTTTTCTGTGAAATTGCATTTCTTTAATAGATCATGGAAGCGACACTGGACAATTTCTCAAAGGACAGAACAATGTTTTATCAGGTGCAATAAAATCTCCACAATATAAAACTTCTTCAGTCCTTGGTTGATGCCCGAAAACACTGTCTCAACATCCGGGCACTCCCAGGGGTCCTTCCAGAGAAATAGTTAAACTTCACTGTTATTTCATTTCCAACACGTTAACACGGTTAGAGAATGTCTCCGATTCTATCCCAGAGACTAAATCTTGTGGCCCATTGCCAATCCAACTGAGGCTCCTTGATGTGAAAATGTTAAGAATCACGGTCATAAATAACTGAAATGTCATACAGTACCAAACACCACCAACCGAGGGCGCTGCAACTTCTCCAGTACTGAACACAACAATGCACTGGGGTCAGTTACCCCTCATGTTCCATCCAGAAATCACAGTGGAAGTGTTTCCTGAACGATTCCAGCAGGAGTGGGAGCGCCTCCCCCGGCGTCACCTCCCTTCCCAGCTCCGTGCTGAGCGACGTCACGCCTTTACCTACAATCCCGCATGGCACGATGTTGGTGAACCACGCCATGTCCGTGTTGCAGTTCAGAGCCAAGCCGTGCGATGTGACGTACCTCCCACAGTGGATCCCTGTAACACATACCAACAAATCAAACAAGCCCCAAGAGGTCTGTGTGCGACAGCACTACTATCTCCATTTAGACCTTTGTTCTGTCCTGCATCTGATTCTAAATATCAGCAATAAGATAAGATCAACCTTTATTAGTCCCACAACAGGGAAATGAACAATATCAACATAACTTGATTTGTGTTGCAGTACTTATGTACCTTTTATACCGTGTCCTCTTTGTAAACACACTGCTTTCATACATGGTCTTCAGACTGCAGGACTTGACAATAACTTTCAGAAATGGTTGCCAAAGCAGGCAACCACGCATCAGCTGTCGCCAAGACTGAAAAAATGGTTGCTTAAATTTAATAATTGCAAAATTGAGTGACAATGATCCTATACAATTATAATCCAAATTTCACTATTCTCACTTGTTTCCCTGGTAGGAGTTTCTAAACATACAAAAAAGCGGGCAACAACAGGACAACCAGACAAGATGGTTGACAATGCCCAAATCTGGTTGCCCTGGACAACAGTTATTGTCGCTTCATCCCGTGCTTCTATGGGACATCAGTCCAATCCCAGTGCCCTTCCCACCCCACCCCCCGCCACCCTCACCCACCGATGGCGCAGATCTTGTTGCCCCCCACCCAGACTCCAGTGTCGGGGGAGGTGGAGGCGCTGACGCCCAGTTGGCCGCAGAGCGTGATCACCGTGTGCTCCAGCTCGTGCACGTACCAGCGCACGCTCCTGCGGAAGCCGGTGAGGTTCAGGACGGGGTAGCACACCAGCTGGCCCGGGCCGTGGAAGGTGATCAGCCCGCCCCGGTTGGTGCGGTAGAAGTCGGCCCCCAGGCCCCGGAGCCGGCGCTCCTCGTCGGGGGGGTAGGGGGTCCGCCGCAGCCCCGTGGTGTAGACCGGGGGATGCTGGCACACCAGCAGGGCGTGGGGCCAGGACCCGCGGCTGCCCTCAAAGTGTCTCCTGACGAAGGACTGCTGCACCCGCATGGCCTCGGCGTAGGAGATGAGACCCAGCTGCACCAGCTGCACGGGGGCTCTGCCGCGGTGCATGCTGGGAAGGCCGGGGCTGGATGGCAGGGGAAGTGAATTACTTTTTTGTAATCCCGGTAATAAGCAGGAAATTCAGATAGTGGATATTCATCATCATATCCACCTAAGAATTTAAAACCCTGCAGCGGAGGTTCATCATTCTGAACTATGATGAAGAATATCAAACCAAAACTCCCTCCAATATTTCACATCTCACATCGTGGGGGCAAGTGAAAAGGAAATCAACAAGTATGGAATTATTTTTTGAACCAAAACAATCTTACAGAATATCACTCTAAATCTGAGTTCCAAGTGGGAATTTTGGGTGTAGACGGACCTGAGCTGACGTCAGAAGAGTGTGAGGTCACAATAACATGGAGACAGCCTGAGATCCCTCAACTCCAGACACCAAGATATTCTGTTCAGAGTAACAAGTACATTCCAGACCTGTTCAGCAAGGTATGTCTAATGGGTTTACGTGGGTTCCAGCGCATGAACGTCTGAGGGGAAACGAGGAGGTGGACGGATGAGCAAAACAAGCTTCACATAGAGACACCACAGATATACAAGTCCCATTAAAAAAATGAAGAGGACAAGGCGATCATTTGGAGTAAAGCAATAGAAGAGTGGCAAGGGGAGTGGGATTCTGAAACAAGGGGTCGGTTTCTATTAAGCCAAAACCACAAAGTAAATTCAACAGTAAGAAATATAGGTAGGTCAAGGAAATAAGGGTCATCTGCAACAGAATAAGACTATAGGTCGTTGTAGTTTAAACAGCACACTATCACTGGAAAGCATCCAACCACTTTATGTGAGGAGACTAGAACACATGCAATCACATTGTACTAAGTGTGATCAAGAGATAGAATACGAAGGAAGAAGTTAGGAAGACTGGAGTTCAGGAGATGAGTATTTAATCTTTAATGAACGCGCCGAGTGGGTTGAGCAGAAGAATTTCCTCTGCGTCCATTAGACGGACAGAGCTCTGAGGCAGGGTGTCATGTGGTCCACACCCCGGGCGGCAGGTGGCGCTGATGCACCTAAAACGCTGTTCGCCAAACGCCGTTAAAAACCGTAGAAGAAGAAGATACCGGCGGGGCGCACTCCGTCCGTTAACGATTAATTAAGTTCCTCGGCGTGGATTTTTGATTTAAAATCTCCGTCTAATGTCTACATCGGGTCTGAACAACTGTGTAGTTTGAGCTCCTAATGCTGTAGAACCCATAAACTGCCAAACAAACACATTTTACTGCGGCGTCCATGTTTTCCCAAACAGAGGCAAGCTGCTGCTTTACGGGACAGTCGGAAACTGGTAACTCCGAGGCGGTAGTTCCCACTTCGGAGCTAAACGTTCCATAGCCTCTGATCGGAAAAGAACCGATCGCAACAAACGTGTTCCGTTTTTCAGCTTCTAGTTTCCAAAAACTGCTGCAAATGTTAAATATGTTTAACATAAAAACAACGCACTAGTTTAGATCTATGCTGATTAAATGACTTCAATTGCAGTTCATTCGCAAATATCCAGCCAGGAGGTCTGCTTTTTCCGATGTCTGCCTTCCCCTGGAATGCATCATGACTTTAAACCGTAAACGACAGTTCTTTACCTTCACGCCGATGACGAGGCCACGGGACATTAAATGGCGACTTTCTTCTTCCACTTATGTACGAACTGAAACCGAATTCAATCAGCGGAGAACCGCAGACGTGCAGCCGCATCGAGTGTGCCCTGCAGTGTTGGCTTCTGTTCTTCTTCTTTGTCTTTTTCCGGCAGAGCAGGCGCCGCGCTCCTCGCTGCTGCTGCCGCTTCCACCACATCGACTGGAATTCGTTATTATTATTATTCATTATTATTATTGTTATTTTCTATTATTCATTAAAACATTATTTTTTATAGTTTGTTGGATGAGTAAAACTTGTTGATTTATTTGCTCTTTGGGGAGAGAGAAAAGGGTTAAAAAATGTAAACGTACAATACACAATACAAATTGAGTAACAGTAATAATAATAATAATAATAATAATAACAATAATACACATAATAACAATAATACATATAATAACAATAATACATATGATAATAATACTACATATGATAATAATAATAATAATAATAATAATACATATAATAACAATAATACATATGATAATAATAATACATATGATAATAATAATAATAATACATATAATACATATAATAACAATAATACATATAATAATAATACATATGATAATAATAATAATAATACATATGATAATAATAATAATAATAATAATAATAATACATATGATAATAATGAACAAATAAACTAGAAATGAGAGAACGGGTCGTGTAATATGAACTTTTATGAAATGTTTAACATTTAGGGTGCGCTCGGTTCGTGCAGCAGCAGGAGGGCGGAGCGCGTTGTTTGTTGGGCGGGGCTTGCTTCGCGATTGGGCGGGGTTTGTTTTCAAACTGGGACCAGATACGGAGCAGGGAAGATGGCGGCGGCGGGCTCCGCCAAATCCGCCGCTAAACAAGAGGAGAAACGCCCGGGCGGCTCGGCGTCCAGCCCGCTGCTGTCCCCGCCGGAGGAGGCGCGGTGCACGGCGTCGCGGCCCTGCAGACCCCCGGTGTGTCGGCTGTGCTTCCAGCGGAGCGCCGAGCGCTGCGCGCTGTGCCGGCGGCCAGGGTCCGACTGGAGCCGCAGAGGGAGCGAGGGGGAGCCGGGCCCCTGGGAGCACGGGAGGAGGGCTGCCCCCGGCCGGTGCCGGAGCAGGCTGGAGCCCAGGGAAGGTCGGTGCTGAGGCGGGTAGATGGGGGATGTGGGTCCGGTGAGCAGGGCTGGAAGAACTTCTTAGATATTGGTTCAGATGGGTTTGTTTACTTCCTAAAGTACTGTGACATGTAGTACTGTAGTACAGAGTAGTACCGTAGTACAGCGTAGCACTGTACTACAGAACACACACCTGGGGAAGTACTGTGTAGCTGACACTTTTATTAGTATGTTACATAATATTATGATAATCACACCGTGAAGGACGGTTTGTAGAATTACTACGATAGACGTTTATTAATGTTGACTTATTAAGTTGAATGCTCTCCTATTTATTGTTAAATTAGATGTTTACTTATTTAGAGTATTAATATGTACTTATTTACAGCAGTAATGTATTATTTACCGTAGTAATGTGTTATTTGCAGCGTTAATGTGCTGTTTAAAGTGGTATTTACCGTATTAATGTGTTATTTACAGTTTTAATGTGTTATTTACAGTATCAATGTGCTGTTTAATGTGTTATTTAGAGTATCAATGTGCCGTTTAATGTGTTATTTACAGTATTAATGTGCGTTTAATGTGTTATTTACAGTATTAATGTGCGTTTAATGTGTTATTTACAGTATTAATGTGAGCTTATTGATGCAGCTTAGTGACTTGTCCAGACTTGTTCAGCTCCACTGCCACTGTGATAATCAGATTTTTACTGTTTTTCTACTTTATGCTTTCACTCATGTTGAAGTTAGAGGATACAACCCAGGCCTTATTAAAATGTTGGTTCCCATCATTTCTAACTATTTATGGCACTCTGATAGTATCGTACGCTGTAGTACTATATACTGTTGTGTGCTATCATACTAGACTCTAATACACAGCAGTTTATAGATGAGACAGTCAATTAAGTACTATCTTATCTTATATGCTGTGGTATAATAGAGTATAGTATGATAATATAGTATAGTTTTGTATAGTATTATATAGTGTGGTGTACTAGAATATAGTGTAATATAATAATACAGTGTATTAGATACTATAGTATATGGGCTGCAGTTTGTAAACTATCACTGCTCAAAACTTGCTTCACCTTGTCCGGATTTAGCCGAAATGTTGCACCATATTCTGTGAATTTTGCAAAATAACACCCAAAAAAGCCACTATAATTTTAATGTTACTTTTTCAGATGTATAAATTGAAGAATTATTTGTTTAATCTAAATATAAAATTGTCATATTAATCCAGTCCAGTTCAGTTGTGTTAGGTAAATATAACAGTTTTCCGGGTTCTCTGAAACGCAGCGCAAACGAGTTAAAATTTCCTGAGTTTCCATTGGTTCATGATAGGCTTGGGCGATAGTGCAAAATTCCAATAGGCCATCGCCGGGGGGTAATCTTTCTCTATGAGATTATATTATACATTTGTATATTATAATCACAAGATTTGCATTTAGAGCGGGGAAGTGAGATCTGATCACAAGTACTCGACAGCTCTGAGCAGAGAGGGCGAGAGACTCCGCCCCCTCTGTCGCTCTCCGCTCCACGGTAAACTGCACCGACACCGTTTCAATGCTCTTATTTTCCTGGCGGATTAAAATTTGTCTGTCATCAATGTCAATTGGGATCGATAGAGTTGGTCGCAGTTGATGATTGAATCGTAAATCTGCCCAGACTTCGTTCATGATGTCACAAGTGGAAGTTTCCAAGAAACATGGTTCCATTCAAACGGATGAAACACTGCACGTCTCGCAGAGACATTTCATCCACTTTTAACATTTTTGGGACTAAAATAAAACTGACACGATCCGGACCCGTGGCTCTGGAGCTGCAAGCCGTCTCCATGTGTGAGGATACAAACATACAAACATGTTATATGTTTAGACTGACTCTGGGGTGAGTAAGGAACGTCAACAATTCAATTATGGCAGCTTACGATGCATGTCACTTGTAAATTACACGATTTTTGATCATTCATTGCATTTCAGTCTTTTGCGATGTGTTTATTGCGCATATTCATATCGCGATGACGATGAAAATACGATTTCTGGTGCTCCATAGGGCAAATATTTCAATAGACAGCTCAAGCAAATAAGTGGCACCGAAATCTGTGTTGCAATTTGGTCCGGTAGATACTTGTCGTCTAGGAATCCTAGTTCTGACTGGCTCGAATGCTGCAAAATAAGGAGGGACACGACGCCGCGTTAAAAGGAAGAGAATGTGTTTGTATTTACAAAAAGGGCAAAAGAGATAAAATATCAAATGAAAAGCTGGGTGATGTGTCAGGTCGTCTCCACCCAGCGCAGAAACTGCCCCAAGCAACCACTACAGAGCGATGGAGTCTACACCACGCACCTTGCACGATGCAAATGCCCTCCCAGAGCCACAACCTGCACATATATAACAAATTGGATGATGGATGTCACAAAGCATCTTATTCCTACGAATTCATGTCGCTCCACCACCCGACCAGAAGTAGAACGTTGGCATATCAGTGATGCATGAACATTCTGCTACTCAAGGTAAAATTAAATTGGTTTTCCACAAATTCCCACTCCAAATGTAGATCGATATTGATCAAACTTGAACCACAAGATGTCTGAGACGTCGCGGTTCTAACGAGACCTCAACCGTGTCCGTTGAACTTGAACTTAAAAGCTGAGTCTTTATTGTCTCATAGTTTCTGCTATTTTTCGGCATCTGTAACAATGAAAAACACAACTTCAGTATTTGTTTTATAACAATAATAATAAATATTTAATTAAAAAAATACATTTTATTTTATAAATATAAAACGCACATGTCAGTGGATTCGACTCGACATTGTCACGTGTTTTGGAGGATTACTGTTTTTCGTATTTTTTATTAATCCAGCAAAGTTATGCGGACCAAAGAGATAAAATGTAAATTTCACAGATCCAAGGACATCTACCAGGTAAGAAGGTACAGTGGGGCAAAAAAGTATTTAGTCAGCCACCAATTGTTCAAGTTCTCCCACTTAAAAAGATGAGAGAGGCCTGTTATTTTCATCAGTTATACCTCAACTATGAGAGACAAAATGAGAAAAAAAATCCAGAAAATCACATTGTCTGATTTTTAAAGAATTTATTTGCAAATTATGGTGGAAAATAAGTATTTGGTCAATAACAAAAGTTCATCTCAATACTTTGATATATACCCTTTGTTTGCAATGACAGAGGTCAAACGTTTTCTGCCAGTCTTCACAAGGTATTCACACACTGTTGCTGGTATTTTGCCCCATTCCTCCATGCAGATCTCCTCTAGAGCAGTGATGTTTTGGGGCTGTCGCTGGGCAACACGGCTTTCAACTCCCTCCAAAAAATTTCTATGGGGTTGAGATCTGGAGACTGGCTAGGCCACTCTAGGACCTTGAAATGCTTCTTACGAAGCCACTCCTTCGTTGCCCGGGCGGTGTGTTTGGGGTCATTGTCATGCTGAAAGACCCAGCCACGTTTCATCTTCAATGCCCTTGCTGATGGAAGGAGGTTTTTACTCAAAATCTCACGATACATGGCCCCATTCATTATTTCCTTTACATGGATCAGTCATCCTGGTCCCTTTGCAGAAAACCAGCCCCAAAGCATGATGTCTCCACCCCCATGCTTCACAGTAGGTATGGTGTTCTTTGGATGCAACTCAGCTTTCTCTCCTCCAAACACGACAAATTGAGTTTTTACCAAAAAGTTATATTTTGGTTTCATCTGACCATATGACATTCTCCCAATCCTCTTCAGGATCATCCAAATGCTCTCTAGCAAACTTCAGACGGGCCTGGACATTTACTGGCTTAAGCAGGGGGACACGTCTGGCACTGCAGGATTTGAGTCCCTGGCGGCGTAGTGTGTTACTGATGGTAGCCTTTGTTACTTTGGTCCCAGCTCTCTGCAGGTCATTCACTAGGTCCCCCCGTGTGCTTCTGGGATGTTTGCTCACCGTTCTTGTGATCATTTCGACCCCACGGGGTGAGATCTTGCATGGAGCCCCAGATCGAGGGAGATTATCAGTGGTCTTGTATGTCTTCCATTTTCTAATAATTGCTCCCACAGTTGATTTCTTCACAACAAGCTGCTTACCTATTGCAGATTCAGTCTTCTCAGCCTGGTGCAGGTCTACAATTTTGTTTCTGGTGTCCTTTGACAGCTCTTTGGTCTTGGCCATAGTGGAGTTTGAAGTATGACTGTTTGAGGTTGTGGACAGGTGTCTTTTATACTGATAACGAGTTCAAACAGGTGCCATTAATACAGGTAACGAGTGGAGGACAGAGGAGCCTCTTAAAGAAAAAGTTACAGGTCTGTGAAAGCCAGAAATCTTGCTTGTTTGTAGGTGACCAAATACTTATTTTACCGAGGAATTTACCAATTAATTCATTAAAAATCCTACAATGTTATTTCCTGGATTCTTCCCCCCCCCATTCTGTCTCTCATAGTCGAAGTGAACCTATGATGAAAATAACAGGCCTCTCTCATCTTTTTAAGTGGAGAACTTTCAGAATTGGTGGCTGACTAAATACTTTTTTGCCCCACTGTACATAAACATGTAGCTTGTAATCTCTAACCACTACAGAGCGATGGTGGTCTACATCGCACACAGGACACATGTTCATTCTGAATCAGTCAACCAGGACAAGCCGAATATTTTGGATTGAAGTTGCTCTGTTTTTCACTCATTTCTGCTCCATAAGTGGATTGATTTGGATGAAACTTCAACCCCACGATGTTTGTGACATACTGGTTTAAAAAGGATGTAAACCGTGTTCGTAGCTTCTGCCGTTCTTCTGTTTCAAATAGATTTCAAAATTCAGATAATTTTCTCGAAACAATATCAATAGGATCTCCAGCCCTACGGACTGGACCCCTAATAATAGTTATAACAAATGTAGCTTCATGCCGCAATACACGGTGTCCAGTTTAGTCATGTTAGGTACGTATTACAGGTTTTGGAGGTTCCGAGATTCCTGGATCTGCACTCTGTGATTATATGCAGGGACGTTTGGAGGGGACTGAGGGACTCTCTCCTGCCGCCACTTCTTTCTTTAATCGCTCTCCTTCCACGGGGTGGGAGCCCCGCCGGGCTCGGGTTGGGAGGAGTTGGAGTTTGAGTTCAAATTGGTGTTTTAGGAAGACCTGCCGCGTCATCTTCGGTGGGCCTCATCCCCGCTGCGTGCGGAGGAAGCGCCGGCTCTCCCGAGATACAATTGGCTGTTTGTGTCACATGGTTGAAGTGACGTATTTACAGGTACAGGAGGTTTAGGAAGGTAATCGAAGTTATGCAATATTATTGGTGACTTCCCATTGGATTACATTTCCAATTCAATACATACAAACCGGTTTAAACGACACATTAACCGTGTTCATAGCTTCTGCCATTGTCGTCTTGATAGTTTTAGCCGGGTTGGACATATTTTGGCGTGAAACACCTTGGACTGCGTCTGTGAGGTCAATCAGATTTGGTCTGTATTTCACTAATTTCTGCTCTATATGTGGATCGATTTGAATGAAACTTAACCGCAAGGTGTTTGTGGTGTTATGTAACACTTCAACCTAGACGTAAACCGTGTTCTTAGCTTCTGCCGTTGTTATGTTCCAGATCCTTTTACATTTGAAAATTCAGAGAAATTTCTTGGAACAATATCAATAGGGGGTAGGACCCCTAAAAATCCGAGCAAATACAACAAAATATGTGACATCAAAATTATAGTGCATTTTTGTTGGATGTTATTTTGCTAAATCACACAGAAAATGGTGCAACGTTTGGGCTAAATCTGGGGGGGGGGGGGGGGGGGGAGCATGTTTATGAGCAGTTTCCAAACGGCACCTCATAGTAGTACAATATGATATAATGATAGTACGGTGATGTACTATATACCGTGGTATAATGGTCATAGAGTATAGTATGATAGTATTGTATAGTTATATACTGTAGTACAATACAGTATATCATAGAGTATGATAGTGTTATATCTTAAACACTACCAGTTAGTTGTGCTTTGCAGATCATATTTGTACTTGTTTTTAATGTTAACTTTGTGTAGATAGATGTGTACATATGTGTTATTTCTCATCTGATTTAAATTTTACCTCATCTTATCGTCTCCTGTTCAGAAAACTTTGTCTTCCCGTCGCTCGTTCCAAAGTGTGGAGACGCCTCGGAGCCGCTGGCCAAGCAGAAGGTGAGGGGCTGCTGGTTAGATTCCCAACTGGAGCTCCCTCAGAAATCCTGGAACTCAGACCTGGAAGGTTTGGGGAATATCTGAAACATGAATTAGGTCATATCAAACCAAAAGATAGCTTGTTTTAATATTAGTTATAGAATAATGTGGATCTATCCAGACTTGAGGTCCATATGACCGCCATGTTGGTTCTGGAACACTGACCTTCCGCTCTGATTCCAACCCCAGATAATAACAACCTAATTTTACTTCGTTCAAGCTGCCTCAGGTTTTGTCGTCGGAGGAGAAGGACGAGATGAGGAGGAGAATGTTCCAGGAGCTGAAAGAGGAATCTGGAGCGCTCCGCCTCCAGGACGACTCTGTGGGTTCACACACATCAGCATCAGGGCCCTCAGTCTTTTTGGCCCTGTCTTAGGTCCCAAAAGTCTGACGATACCGGCAATTAGAGAGTGTGACAAAAGCATTTTTATTTATTATTATTATTATTTATATATATATATATTTTTTTTTTTTTTGTTTGTTTTTTTTTTGAGCCAGCAACACAAGCACCATGTGTTACATTCACATGTATGCTGCTATGTAACAGGCTGAGGCTGAATAAGAATCAGCGACATGTTAATGTGTTTCTGTGTTCCAGCCACAGGGGGCGCTCTCCGACTCTGAGAACGAGGAGCCTGTTGGAAAGAGAACCAGGAACGTTCTGGGAATGTTCCGCAAAACCAAGACACCCTCGGCATTCAGAGAGTACGGAGCCTGGCAGGAATAATGTTAAAACATCTGTAAAATAAGCGAAATCAACTCAACTCACATCAGGCTGACCTCACCCTATGATTCTATATCGATACGTCCACATTTTATACTTAATGAGTATTTATACCAACTTTTCAGTTTTACCGTCTGACACGACAAAGTATTGATATTTCAATTTTCAAAACAATAGAACTGAAAATTATCGATATGTCATGATTATAGATTTTTTTTTTTTTTTTTGTCAGAAATCTCTTCCAGCAGCTTCATACAGAGCAGATTTCCAAACTCTCTATTTACTCTAATAATACTACCATGGTTACTTAAACTGTACTACCATGGTACTACCATGATACTGACACAGTACCGTAGTACTACCATAGTACCAAGTACCATAGTACTAACACTCTGTGTCCCTGCAGCGCCCCCCAGAGGAGTTTCTGTCCCCGGAGTCGCAGCTGCACAGACTCAGTGGAGGGACGAGGGAAACTGAGACTCCGCCCCCAGGCAGCCATGATGGATACGGTGAGTTTACCAGCACTGACACACCTACCTCTACAATGGGAGGCTCCTGGTGTCCCCAGTAGGAGACTGGTTGTACTGCAATCCAACCCTCCTCTCTCGCTCCTCAGGGGGTGGGCCACAGCTTCACTGCTGGGATCCTCCTCTCCTCGGAGAACAGTCCGGCGGTCTCTACCTCCGTCGGGGTCCCGGACCGCAGGCTGATCTGGCGAAGCCTGATGACGTCATCGGCGCCTTTGGCCACGCCGCTGTCCAGCCACGCCCGGCAGGAGGGCTCGATCAGCCCTGAGAGCAACGACAGCATCTCGGAGGAGCTGAACCACTTCAAACCCATCGTGTGCTCGCCGTGCACGCCCCCCAAGCGGCTCCCGGACGGCCGGCTCCTGGAGCCCGCCATCGTCAAGTCCACGCCGCGGAACCTGACCCGTGGGCTGCAGAGCGCCACCAGCTACGAGGCCAGCCCTGCCGTTCTGCAGAAGTGGAGGCAGATCGAGCTGGACCGCCAGAACCTCAAGGTGACCTCCAAGGCCACGCTGACCAGTCCTGTGGGCGAGCCGCCCACCGCCAGGGGGGGAGGGGCTTCCAGAAACCCCATGCGCTCGGTGCCGGAACCGGACGGCGACCGAGAGTTTCATTCCAACAGGAGGAGGCTGGTGTTCGACCAGTCCGGACAGAAGAAGTCGCACATAAAGATCCACGCCCCGGCGCCGCGCTACAACAGCGAAGGGTTTCTACGAGGAAACTGCGATGGGGAGCCAGCAGCGTCCGGAACTGAAGCGAGCAGCGACCAGTTGGGGCGGAATCGCTCGTTCTCTGCCGTCCAGACGTTGAACCGGGCTTCCAAGGAGCCAGGCAGCAGCAGCCGCACCCAGAGGTGTCGTCCTACCTCAAGGAGAAGCAGGAAGCGGAGTGAGAAAACCAAACACCTGGACAACAACGGGTCAGGGCTGAAGCGACCCAAAGCCACTGCCCAGGTCCAGGACGCTGACCTCCAGAACCCCACCAAGGCCCGACAGGAGACCCGGGACAGAGCGCTGGCTCTCAGACTGCAGACTCAGTTCGACCTGGAGAGTCGAAGCCTGAGCCGGGCCAGTCCCACCCGCTACCTGCTGCGGTCCTGGACCAGTCAGAACCGCAGGAGGAGGAGCAGCCCGCGCAAATCCAAGCGCCTCTCCAAGAAGCGCTAGCGCCAGGTTCTGGGCGCCAGCATCAGGAATTCGTTGTCTGGTTTCGTCTGTACGAACCGACTGAATGTTTGGTGCCCACTGGGTCTTTCCTTTTCATGCCACGCCCCTGAACTGAAACCTCCGATGCCAAATGAAAGGGTGGTGTCGCCTCAGATCATTCATCCTGAACGTTAAACACATGGCTTTCAAATCAAACACTGTTTGAATGCGGTTCTACCTTTTGCCCAAAGCTCCTAAACATTTAGCGCCCAAACATCTCAAGCACAGAACACAATGCTAAACAACCACTGAGTCAAAGCACGCCAGCCTCAATCTGACCTGAACTCACCTGCAAGTGGAGTTCAAATTGTGGACGACCTGTGGGACGACCAGGGGACAGTTTTTTGTTACACAGAACCACCACCAACCCCACTCTTTGGAGAACCGTCTTACCATGTTTTGGTCTTTGGGCAACTAATCATCATCACTACTCCAAGAGGGAGAACATGTTCATGGAAAAACATAAACATAGAAACAAACCAGAACATGTACTTGGAAAAACATAAACATAGAAAAACAAACATAGAAACCAACATGTACATGGACAAACATTATGAAGTCGATGAAAATTGGAACAGCAGTTATGGCAGAAAGGAGACAAAGGGAGAAGGATGTAATCAGGAGGGTGTTCGAGGCAGATGCTGTGTGTGCGCGTGCGTGTGTATGTGCACCCCAGTAAGTTTTGGCGTATGAGGTCAAAACTATATCGTTCCACCTCCAAAGGCCTCACAGCCACCCATGAGTCCGGCAGCCGTATAGACACCCCACGCCCTCAAGAAAGCTCCAAACACCATGCACCGCAGCCACGGAAGACCCCCCTCAGCCCCAAGAGAAGCCGGGAGCCTGCAGAGCCACACCCACGCACGACCCCGAGGGGAACAAACCAGCCCCACAGAACAAAGTAACTCTGCATCCCTGAGGCGCACACATACGACCCACCCCCACCTGCAGGCATCTGCACCCGCAAGCGCAGAACCCGGGAAACCGGGCCACGCGGCCAACAGACCGACACCCCGCCAGTACTGCCCGCCTCGCGGGCGAGCCAGCGGAGCCCCCACGCCCACCAATGCCCCGTGCAAAGGCGGGGACCACCATACCGCAATCTGCCCCACCTGACCACAAGCCCCGAGCGGCCAACCGTGTAGCAGAGTGCACACTGCGGCACCCCAACATCAACCCACCTGGGGGAACTGAGCCCCACCATTCGCCCACAGACAGCCAGATATGTGGCCCTTCTACGACTGCTAGCACCCGGGCCAACCGCCGCAGAGAAGCCACGCAGCGGGAGTCAGGCTGACCGCCGCCTCCCACACCGCAACCTACATCCACGATCCCCCAAGGGACCTGGAAAGCTGGCGACGCCACTCTCCACAGCCCTGCCGGGTTGCAGCAGGCCGGAAACCACCCGGCACCAGGGGCGAGCGGCCGGTACCAGAACACAGTCGGCAGGCGGCCCACCCGGCTAACCACACCCGCACACAAAGCCCCCTGCCCCCCCGAAAACCCCAGCACTCAATGTGTCCTGTTTGTGTATGCAGTTAAAATTGGATCTGGAGGGTCTTCTGTAACCAACACATCTGCTTAGTCCAGGGTGCATCGTCCCGAATGTTCCCCAGACATTAATAGTCATCTTATCCCAGGATTCATTTTGATGAATAGAAAAATGCATTTATTTTATTTGCAGTTTGGTCGCCAATGAAGCTGAGGGAAGGATTTGTTTTGTGAATAATTTTCTCAAGCTGCTTTCACACATAAACTCCAGACAATGTCCAGATAATCAGGTCCGCAGTTTCCCTTTCATACATGTTGCTCACAACTTGAGATTGTCCATGTCAGACACGTTTACACCGCCTGGAAATACTCCGGTTGGTTTAGACGAAGGGCGGAGCCTGGGTAGAGCGTGCAGGGGGCAGGACGTGACCCAATGACGCTGCAGAGTTTTACAAGACCCAAGATGGTGGACGAGTCTACTGAATTATCTTTTTTATCCGCAATGTAAATGAGAGACTGAAAAAGAATAATAAAGAAAGCAGAAAGGAGTACGCAGCAGCTACGCGCTGACCCTTCTTCAGTCGCATGATGGAGATGTCATCAACACGTGACACGCCCACTCGCTCACTGTGAAGGATCTGGACAATCACTTGCTCTGTTCACACATACCGCTCAATCAGACATTATACAGACTTTGTACACGGGTGCTGGTTGGGTAAAGTCTGGGTCAAATGATTTGGACATTTGTGTTCACACATACAGCTCCTCCGGGTAATGTCTGGATTATTTCAGGGTATCAGTGCATGTGTGAAAGCAGCTTAAGTGGGTTCTACCATCGCTTTGAGTTGCAGCTTTGCGGCTCGGGCAGCGTCCAATCACATCACAGTATTTGTACCAAATATGAACCGGATGATACTGCCCCAGGTTAAAAGTGTTTCGCTGCATGTGCTCCTCCACAACAGATTGGCTCCCTGGTACTAATTATTATGATGTATTATTATTATTATTATTATTATTATTATTATTATTTTAGAGCACTTTTCCCAGTATTAAAGACTAGGAGTTATATTGTTTATCTTTAAAGAGGCCAGAAAGGAACAAAATGAGCAGTGCTGATAGAAACGTCACCACAAATCATAAAATATTTTATTAATAATAATAATAATAATAATCATAATACTACTAATAATAATGATATAATGCTAAGCTCGCCAGCTAATTTAAGAAGTAACTTCCTAACCCTAACTTCTGATCTGAGAAGACACAGACGTGTTCCCCGTCCTCTTCAAACATCGGCCGGCTTAACAGAGTGCATTCTGGGTATTGAAAACAAGGCGTGAGCATTCACACAATGGGTTGAAGGGTTACTCCGTCTCGTCCTGATTTAGAAGATCGATACCAGTTTCCTCCCTGTGTGTCCAGTACAGCGAGATTCTGCCAAACCCATTCTATTGGCTGTGGTTTTGCTGGATAATGGGGAGGGACAGTGGGAATCTTGTTCATCCATTCATGAGACTTTATTTAAAATATTTTACATCAATGGAATTGGTTTAATTAATAACTACAATTATTAAACAGTTCTTGAATCTGTATTTATCTGAGAGCCATTAGTAGCAGCAGCGATGTGGAGCATAAGGGCTTTTTATACTCTGTAAATGTGTATTTCACACTAGCTTTAACCTTGACGTTGTTTTTATGCACATTTAATTATGTATGCAATATATTTTATTGTCAAATCAATGCAGTATCACAACAACAGATTTTGGAGTGACAGCAATGTTCCAGTGGTGTAACAAACAATATCTACTTTTCCACCAGTAAATCTTTTTATAGCTCTTTTTTTTAATTTATACTCTGGATACTGTAATTATACTGTAAAAGGTCAAATTAAAGCCTAAATGAGATGTGAAGTGAAAATGTTTCCTTTTATTCCTTTTCACTCTTTTCCAAATGCTGCTTCAGGTTATGAATAATATATATGACAAGGTCAATGGAGATGATTTGGAAAACAATATCTTTCAAATGGGAATATATCTGTAGCTTTTTCCTTCTGTGCCATCACACAAGTAATATATAAGTAAGTATAGTATACAGTATCTAAGTATACTAGGTACAGTATTTAATTATTTGTACTTTGCCAGAATACATACTTCAGAACTCCAGAATACATACAAAGCAATAAATATAAATGGAACGGTTGCGCACTGTGATGCTGCACTCCAGCAGCAGGGGGCGCCGTGCACCGCAACGCGACTATAATCGGCAGAAGAAGAAGCGCTTCCTGTTTCAGCCAATCACAGCGCGCCAAGTCACAGCGCGAGCCCCGCACCGGAAGACAAGATGGCGGCGAAGAACGGTAAAAGCGGACTCCTCGAGAAGGTGCCTGCGTCGTATTCACAATATTCACGATGCTCATCATTGTAGGAACATTAACAAGAATACAAGTCGTTCTAAGACGTCGCAGCTTCAAATGTTATTCAGACAACACTGCCACGCAAACAGGCGAACAGCAGCTGTGCAGAATGAGCTAAGCTAACTAGCTTCTTGTGGCGTTATGTTGGTGGAGCTTTGATCGAATGCGCTGATTCCTCCTTTATGCGCCACTAAATACTAAGGATTTCAGGTGTTTTTCAATTAAAGTTATTTTTTGTTTCTTTTATCCTGCTATTATTGTTGCGAATAATAGCAGGATAAACTTGGCTCCACGATGCGGCAGTCTGACTATACACTACACTATAATAACAGTACAGTATAGTACATAATGACTACAGGATAATAACAGTAAAGTATATTGTAACTACAATAAAATAACAGTATAGTTCAATGTGACTACAGTATAATAACAGTATAATATAACGACGTTATTACCGTACAGTGTAGTACGATATGACTACAGTATAATAACAGTATAAAATAACGACGTTATTACCGTACAGTGTAGTACGATATGACTACAGTATAATAACAGTATAGTATAATATAACTACAGCTTGACCGCTACTCACCTCGCGCTTTCAAGAATGCTTTTCAAATTATGACTTTCAGCTGTAACTTATTAACTTCTCTGCAAAAAAACCCAAGAACTCCTTGAATGTATGTAAAATGTTTTAAAGAAAAAAAAAGTTTATTTCAGATGTGATATTCTCTGAGTACTGATGTCTAATTGAGTAGTGATGGTGTCTCTGGAGGTTCCTTTAGCGCTGTTCCCTGCAGCTTGTGGCTTTGTTGATCTGTTTGTTTACCACGGTCACTTATAGAGACTAATAAGACTGATCCTATATATTACTATATTCTTATTATTATTATTATTATTATTATACTGGGAAGTGAGCAGGAAAATGTAAACAGTAACGGGTTGTTTCAGTGGAGGATCGATGAGAAACCTGTGAAGATTGACAAGTGGGATGGAGCAGCGGTGAAGAATTCACTGGATGATGCTGCAAAGAAGGTTGGTGAAATGTAAAGAGATGAAAACACAAAGAAGGACGTGATGTGTGACAGTAACAATGTCCCTGTGATGGATCCATTTTCTTTCCCTGAAGACAATGAAATAAGCCTTTGTTTGCCTGCAAAGAGTTGATGTCCATGTTGACGTTCCTGCTCATTCTGGAATGGGTTAGCATTTCATATTGGAGTTGTTGGGATGGAGGTAGGGTGGATGTGAACCACCTTAAAACCTGCCCCGGATGTAAACCCATCGTTGTTTTTGGAGCCGCGACGCAGACGGAACCCGGACCGGAACTGTCTTGTGTTTTCGCCCGCAGGTTCTTCTGGAGAAGTTCGGCTACACGGAGAACTTCCGCCTGGTGGACGGCCGCCTGCTGATCTGCACCGTGTCCTGCGTGTTCGCCGTGGTGGCGCTGGTCTGGGACTACCTCCACCCGTTCCCCGAGTCCAAGCCCGTGCTGGCCTGCTGTGTGATCTCATATCCTACCAGCGCAAGGCGGTTGGCGTGGGGCTCTGGGTGGTGGGTGCTGGGTGGTGGGGCTCTGGGTGGTGGGTGTGGCCACGCCCAGGAAATTCTTGGCAGATGAAGGGCAGTTGTTATTGCAGCCGCTTAGTTCTAGCTTCACTCATCTTGGTTCTAGCTCCACCCAGCAGGTTCTGGGCAGTGTAAGGAGGGTTGTCATGTTCTTGCTCCACCCAGTAGGATGGTTGTCATGGTGATAATTGGGTTTCCTCCTTAATGCCATGGTAACGTATTTCATCATGATGGGGGTCCTGACCCTCTACACCTCGTACCGGGAGAAGAACATCTTCCTGCTGGCGCTGCAGAAGGACCCGGCGGGACTGGACCCCGACCACATCTGGCAGCTTTCCTCCTCCCTCAAACGGTGAGCGGCCCCCGGCCCCCGGCCCCCGGCCCCCAGACCAGCCATACTGACCCTGTGTGTGTGTGTGTGTGTGTGTGTGTGTGTTCCAGGTTCGATGACCAGTACACGCTGCGGGTCTCCTTCTCGGACGGCCGCTCCGGCAGCAGCAGGGATTCTGAGTTCACCAAGTCTGTGGCCGAGTTCTTTGACGACAACGGAACCTTGGTGATGGATCAGTTTGAGAAGAGCGTGTCCAGGCTGCACAGCGCGCTGACGGCCGACAAGAAGAACAAGTAGGAGGAGGAGGAGGAGACACAGAGGCCAAAAGATCCACCTTTACATTTCCAACTCCACCTAGTCCCCACCAGCTCCACCCAGACGCTTCTAGCTCCGCCCTTGGCAGCTCCACATCCCCAAAACCAGAAAACTGTTTGTAGAAGCAGAACACTGTTTGTACTAAAATATATTTTCAGCCTTATTGTCGTAAAATGTTGTTTCTACTGTTTTGTTCCATAAAGTCTGAGAGCAAAACTCTGTTTCCTTATTGATATTTCTTTGATATTTCTTTGATATTTCCTGAGTTTTCTCAGGTGGTATTGATGGAGCAGATGGCTCCGTCATCCTGCAGCATTGGGCTTTAATCAGGAACCAGTGGATTTGGAAGTGAAGTAATTCTGACCTGTTACCTCCATCAGACCTGTAGAGTATTCAAAATATTTTAAAAAGGCCATTTTTTAAACAGTTAAAAATCTTTGTTTTCCATCTGAGCACCACTGCTTGTTGTTTCTCCCTGAATGTGCATTAAATGGTTTAAAAAAAAGATTAAAAAAAAAAAAAATTTCTATACAGGGGCAAAAACATTGTTGTAACTTTGTATTATTTAAATTTTAGTGTCAGTTTTCCGTTTGTTCAAATATGTTTTGCTTTATGTCGAGCGGTTGAATGTGTTGATCAGTCTGAGAATAAAAACAGCGTTTCCTACTCTGTCCTCGTGTTCGTTTAAAACAGAATCATCTGGATGAACAATCTGCAGAATGTTCTGTTTTGGATAAAGATGCAACTATAGAGTAGATTCTCTTTGCCTACAGACTTCAAATACTTCAGAGTTCTGTTCTAAAACTGATCAACTTCCCAGTGGCCTGAGTGAGTGGTGACATTCAACTGGAAATAAACACTAATGTGCTGAATAAAACCCGCCCCCAGCCACGCCCCTTCAATTAACGTCAATGAGATCAAATGCTTTTGATGTACACTGGCACGATTTACTAGACATTCAAAACTATTTCAGATATAAAAAATAATTTATTTGATGAAAACCTTGAGAGGGTCCTGCTCTACTGGCCATGCAGGGTGTGGTCTGAGGTTCACATGGAGAGAAGGATGCAGGATTCTTTATTTGTCTTTATTCATGCTGGAGCTGCCCATGCTCTCACGCCAGATCTGCGCCAGCCTCCACTCGTCCGGTGTCACGGCGCTGAAGTCCATCTTCTTCAGCATCGGCAGCATGGAGATGACATAACCCCTGGACACACACACAGGCGGCTTTACTCCATTGAGCACAGAATTTTAATGTACTGTACATTGAAGAGTTAAAAAACATTGTCTCCGCTCTGCTTCCCTGGGCCCAGAGCTGGAACATCTGGGTTCAGAAAGTGACATTCAAACCCCTGGAAACATGGAGTTTTCCACCGGTTCTGAAACTGGGGCCCTTGGTGCCGCCCGTCAGGATGGGGTCACATGAGGGACAGTGTGTTTGGGCCAGACCTGTATGCTTTCTTCTGCTCGATGTGGTTCCCGTGCAGAGTGATGGAGTACAGCCACGGCAGCACAGACAGCTTGTTGACCTCCTCCAGCTCAGAGATGATGTTGCCATGGAGATACAGGACACGCAGCTCATGCAGTTCACACAACACCTGCAAAACACACACACACACACACACACACACACTGATAACCCGGCCAGGGATTCAGTGATAACGACGGTACGGCTGCATGTTATCCTGCTCATCACACAATATATTGATTTGAAATGATTATAAAACTAGCATGACTAGTATTATAGGATGGAGACGATGAAGAGTGTGAGGGACCGAGCCGTTAGATTCAGGGGACGTAGGTAGATTGAGTCAAAGTGAGGATTTATTGACCAAATAAATAGAAATCAACGTAGGAGGGTTGCAAAACAAGTGCAGGGGGAAACAAGAAAAATGAAAGCATAATAATAAGGAAGTTAAACAGGAGTTAACTTAAAGACAAGTAGACGCAGCAAACAGAGCGGACCACGTGACACAGCAGGGAACATATGAATGACATGAGCAAAGCAAAAAGACACACGAGGGCTGAAGGAAATATCAGAAACAAACATGATTTAAATTGAAATATCATAAACCAAGGGAGTGAATAACACAAGAGCACACGTTGAAATAAATGCAAAATAAATACAAAACACTCATCTTTATGATGACATGATGGAGAGGATGAAGATGATGGAGAGGATGGAGATGATGAAGATCATGAAGAGGATTGAGAGGATGGAGAGGAAGAAGAGGGTGGAGGTGATGAAGATGATGGAGAGGATGATGATGATGGAGAGGATTGAGAGGATGAAGAGGGTGGAGGTGATGAAGAGGATGAAGAGGGTGGGGATGATGAAGAGGATGGAGAGGATGAAGGCGATGAGGATGATGAAGATGATGGAGATGATAAAGAGGATGAGATGATGAAGAGGATGAGGATGATGAAGAGGATGAAGCGGACTGAGGTGATGGAGGTGATGAAGAGCACGGCAGCCCGCTGACCTCCTCGATGTGAGACAGGTTGTTGAAGGACAGGTCGAGCCAGGCGAGGCGCTGCGGCTGCGACAGGAAGTGGCGCAGGGCGGTGTGGAGGCCGCGCAGGTCGCAGATGGTGTTGTTGTTGAGCTTCATGGAGCGGGTGTCGTACCTGTGGTCGCGTGTCCTCCTCAGGGGACGCAGGCCCGCGCGCGGCTCCTCCTCCAGCACGTCTGCGGCACAACACAGCTTTACACCCGCTCTGCGCACGCATTCTCCCCCTGGCGCCTGTCGTTTTTTACCGCTCTCACTGTTTTTACTGTTGTTATTGGTGTTAATGTTCTAATTGTTTTTACTGTTGTAACAGTTGTTACTGTTCTTACTGTTCTCACTGTTTTTACTGTTGTTACTGTTCAAGATTCAAGAGGTTTATTTGTCACATACATATGTTCATACATATGCGCAGTGAAATGTCATTGCAACGCACCCAGAGATTATGCACAATAAGCTCAAAAAAAAAGTAAAATGTGCGTAATCGACAGCAGGCGCTCGCACAGGCGACCGCTAGGGGCAGCGCCACAATCGCGATTCTGGGTTCTATAATTATACAACAGTATTCATTGTCTGTGTTGTATTAAATATACATTTAAATCATTCTAAATGAAACTTACCTTAACTTACCTTTTCACTACAGAGTTTTATGGGTTCCGTGAACACACCATCACTTCCTGCTTTTGGACAGCTTGCAACCGGCAAGCTGTGTCCGTGTGACAAAGCACTGTTCTTACTGTTGTAACTGTTTCACTGTTGTTACTGTTGTAACTGTTGTAACTGTTGTTACTGTTTTTACTGTTGTAACTGTTGTAAGTGTTTTTACTGTTGTTACTGTTTAACTGTTGTTACTTTTTTTACTGTTGTTACTGTTTTTACTGTTGTTACTTTTGTAACTGTTGTAACTGTTGTTACTGTTGTAACTGTTGTTACTGTTGTTACTGTTGTTACTGTTTTTACTGTTGTAACTGTTGTTACTGTTTTTACTGTTTTTACTGTTGTAACTGTTTTTACGGTTGTAACTGTTGTTACTGTTGTAACTGTTTTTACGGTTGTAACTGTTGTTACTGTTGTAACTGTTTTTGCTGTTGTTACTGTTGTTACTGTTTTTACTGTTGTAACTGTTGTTACTGTTTTTACTGTTGTAACTGTTTTTGCTGTTGTTACTGTTGTGACTGTTTTTAGTGTTGTAACTGTTGTTACTGTTGTTACTGTTTTACTGTTGTTACTGTTTTTAGTGTTGTTACTGTTTTACTGGTGTTACTGTTGTAACTGTTTTACTGTTTTAACTGTTTTTACTGTTATTACCGTTGCCATGGTTAAGACTCACCTGACAACAAGATGATGTTGTGGAACGACAGATCAACTGGAGGACTGAACATGGCCGACCTAGAGAGAAAGATTTTCATCTATCTATCTGTCTGTCTGTCTGTCTGTCTGACTATCTATCTGTCTGTCTGTCTGTCTGACTATTTATCTTTCTATCTATCTATCTATCTATCTATCTGTCTGTCTGTCTGTCTGTCTGTCTGTCTATCTATCTATCTATCTATCTATCTATCTATCTATCTGTCTGTCTGTCTGTCGAATTTTCTTGTGATCTGTTGCTTTTGTTTTTTCTGTGTTTCTTTAAAATTGAAACAGTAAAACTAAAGCGACCAGTGCAGAAATATCAAATATCAAGTATATAAATATAAAAACACATGTAAATATAAATATATAAATGTAAATACATTCATATAAATATAAAAACACATTAGAATATTAATATAAATATAAGTGCAGATTTCTTTCTATCTAAAGTAACGTGTTGTACACAGGAATAAGCACATGCAGTGGTAATACTTGAGTCTCTTCTCTCTCCTTCTGCTGCTGCAACTGACACTCTCCGCCAGGGGGCGCTACGTCACCGCGTGTGACGTCCACTCGCGCTTACTCTGACGTCATAGGACATTTCATGTTTCCGGTTGGACTGCGCGTTTCAGCTAAAAAGATGAAATGAGCAGAAGATACGTTTTAAAACGGAAATGTAATTAGAAAGGGTAATAATAACTATAATAATAATAATAATAATGAATATAATACTATACTATAATACCAATAATAATGACATCATTCATCATGATAATTATAATAATACATTTTAATATTTTGTGGGACTGAAAAGAGTTACTAACGCCTTGGTGCGGTGTTCGTTCTGCTCAACGCACCAGAGGAAGATCAGGTTTTTAGAATATTTTAATGTTATAAGGATTAGGGTTAACGTCTAGAGTGAGAGTTAAGGGTGCGAAGTTATAGGGAGAAGATGAAAACACTATTTTTATATATATATATTTATGTGTGTGTACAGTATAAGATAATTACAAACACACAAAAGTAAATCATTTAAACCATAATTAGGGTTCAAACCCTGAAGGGGTCGACCGTTATGCTTGTCGCTTCCCCTCTTCTTCCTCTTCTTCCTCTTCTTCCTCTTCTTCTTCTTCTGACGCCGTGTCTCAAATTGCCGAGATCTGGAACGATCTAGAAACATGAAACTTGACCCAAAAAGTAGAAATAATGTGCGAAACACAAGCTCGACTGCTCCAGTGGTGGAGCTGTAGTTAAGGCCCAAAAGCACAATTTTCAAAAGAACACGCCCTCACGCCCTGACTCCAATTAATTTGAAATTTGACACAAAGTCCAGCTGGATTTGCTCTACTACAAAGCTTTGCATAATGTGAAAATGCTTTTTGCGATTTTAACTGTATCAACACCAAATTTGAGAAACATCCCTGCAAGACTGAGAGACGTTATTATAAACCAGCGACGTCGCTCCAAAAACATCGCTGCCACCAACCAAAAAAAGGTCAGATAATTGCCCATAACTCATTAACCATTTGTCCAATCATCATAAATCTTGGTATATATCTTCAGTCCATGTTTGGGGATAGAGTTAGCAAAGCTCTTTTTGGTTGGTTGGAGTCAAAGGTCCATGGGACTGAAGCCAACCTCCCTGGACGCGGTCGCAAGAGGAAAATCGACCCCAGATTGAACAGAAGGATAGTGCGGATGGTAGTAAAAGAGACAAGAACAACTTCCATAGAGGTACAAGCTGAACTCCATGGTCAAGGTACATCAGTGTCTGATTGCACCATCGGTTGCTTTTTGTTTGACAGTGGGCTCCAAAAAAGCCAGACTGGAATTTGCTAAAATGCATATTGACAAGCCACAATGCTCCTGGGAGAATGTCCTTTTGACAGATGATTCAAAACTGTTGCTTTTTGGCAAGTCACATTAGCTATATGATGAAAAATACCATACCTCAAACATGGAGGAGGCTTGGTTATGTTTTGGGGCAGCTTTGCTGGGCCTGGCACAGGGTGCCTTGAATCCGTGCAGGGCACAATGAAATCTCAAGACCATCAAGGCATTCTGGAGCCAAACGTACTGCCCAGTGTCAGAAAGCTGTGTCTCAGTCGCAGGTCAGGGGTCCTCCAACAGGATAATGACCCAAAACACTCAGCTTAATGCACCAAGAATGGATAAGAACAAAACATTCATTGGACTATTCTGAAGTGGCCTTCTATGAGCGATCTGAATCCTATGGAATATCTATGGAAAGAGCTGAAACATGCAGCCTGGAGAAGGCCCCTTCAAGCCTGAGACAGCTGGAGCAGTTTGCTCAGGTAGATTAGGCCAAACTACCTGTTGACAGGTCCACCTCTCATTGAGAGCTACACAAATGACTTGATGATTTCATTTGTTTTATTGTGTAAAATATTGTGTTGAATCAAATCAAAAGCAAAGTCTGATTTCTATTAAATATGGAATAAACAATGATGGATGCCAATGACTTTTGTGAGTTTCAGGTTATTTCAGAGAGAATTGTGGGTTATTTTCCAACAAATGTGCCTACATCTGTCTAGTTGTGATGCATTATTGAGAATAAAGCGACAGCATCTGTGACGTTGTCCTACAGCGGTACAAGGCCAAGTCCGGCCACAAGATGACGGCGCTGATGACGCATTGTGACAGGTTTCAGAGAATGAGGAATGTGGTTTTAAAGTGTCAATCCATCACATCTGCGTTGAGCTTGGTTTCCTTCCTGACCACTGGATGCTTATTGTTCATCCCAATCAGCAGTTCACTGACCACTACGGACCACTTCTTGCCATGAAAGGCGAGGCAGCGTCTTTACCACCTCAGGCAGCTGAGGAAATTCCGGGTCTGGGTGAGGATCCTCAAGTCCTTCTACTGTGGAGCAGTGGAGAGCATCCTGACAGGCACCATCACTGCCTGGTTTGGGAACTGTACTGCCCAGGACAGGCGGGCCCTGCAGAGGGTGGTGCGTTCAGCTGAACGTACCACTGGAACTACCCTCCCCCCCTTGCAGGAGTTATACACCAGGAGGTGTAGTAGCAGAGCTGCAGGATCATGAAGGATCCTCATCACCCCAACAACGGACTGTTTCAGCTGCTGCGGTCAGGCAAGCGCCTCCGCAGTCACACAGCGAGAACAGAGAGACTGAGACGGAGTTTCTTCCCTCAAGCCATTAGAACTGTCAACGCTGACCTCACCAGGGGTCCTAACTGAGCCATGCACTAGGCTCCACTACCTACTGTACTGTATGTAGCATACTGTACCGCATACTGTGTCACTGTTCAGGGTTGTTCGTGATGCCGTATTGCTGCGCCGTACTGTTGTATACTGTGCTGTATTATCTCAAACACTACCTCACTTTATTCACATGCCACTTTAATGCACATATCTGTATATACATAATTGCCTATTCCATATACATAAGCATATTCCCTTTATCTATTCCATTTTATTTCATCTTATTTTTATTATATTTTAATTTATTCTATATATTTTTATTTTATTCTATAAGTATTCGACTACTGTATTACGTTTTAGGAGTCAGTTAGTTGGGCTATTAGAAATTTTTCCGAGGACATATTGTGTGTTATCACCGGGTGCGTTGCATGACATTTCACTGCATATATGTATGAAAGTGGCGAATAAAATTCTTGATTCTTGAAAGGTGGACCCAGCCGCCAACAACTGAAACGCTGTATAGGGGAGCACATGCAAATACATTGGATGGCTGTTGCTTAAGTATCAAAGTGGGGTTTTTTGTAAAACAAAATAATTACCACTTCAATATTTCAACAAAGTTGCTTTTAAAAATAAGGCTTCAAAACCACAAGTGTTTTTGGCTTCTAACAATATCAACGTTGTCTCTATAATAAACTTTAAGTTACCTGGCCTTCAATAGAAAGTTATTTCTAGAGTTTGAATACTTGTTTGGTGAGTGTTTACCTCGTACACAACATTTCATGCCTCGCTGTGATGTTTTGGAAGGTGTTGCTGGATCAGTAGCTTCAGTTTCAGATCTTAAAACTAGAGATTCACAAATTTAAATACATTCAAAATGTAAAAGGCTCATCAGCTCATATGTTTAAAAGCTTGGTTACAGACTCAAGTTAGATGATCAATACAGATTTAAAATATCTCTCATAGCTGAATAAAAGGGTCAGGAATAAATGTCCTTTCTTAATCCTCACATCTAGCTCACTGGTTCTCTAGTTCAGATAAAAACAAACCAAGGCGGATTTTAAACCTGACAACTTGACAAAATACTAGAGGTTCTCTACCTCCACCCACCAGATGGGGAGCCCCGCCCCGCCCCGCCCCAAAGGGTAAACACATTCTCATGTCAGATGGTACATTTTTATTGCCATAAACCGTGTAGGAAACAAATTAACTCAAAAGAATAAAAACAGCCATTCTTTCTATAATACAGTAAGAAAAGGTTCACGTTTCCAATTCCATTTCCAGTAAAATGTCAAATAAAAATGTTTTTTGTTGTTTGTTTTCTTGTCAACACACATGATGTTCAGAAAGCATCTAGACTTTGTCTGCGGGAAGCTACAGATCGGGAACATTAGACGATGATCCTGTTTGGTGACTGAGTGAGCGAGTAACGTTAGCTTAGCTTAGTGGAGGACGCAGACAGGACGCTACAGCCAATCAGAGGGAAGCTGTCTCTTCTTCACCTGGGATCAAAAATCTTTCAAACATTTTCATTTAGAAATCAAGAGTGAGGAGCGGGAGAGGGGGGGGGTCAAAGGTCAGGCAGACCCCCCACCCCACACCCAGAATTAAACCGACATGTAGGAGGGCTGCCAAGCGCTGCCCCAGCCAATCAGCTCTCTGTGGAGGCGGAGTCTGAAAGATTTTTGGTGAAGAGAGATCCAGAGATCCAGGCCTCCTTCCAGAATAATGTTTAGTTTTCACTCTTTAAGAAAAACAAGACAAAACAAGGCCATGGTTAGAGGCGTCCGATGGGTCCGATTCACGACAACACATCACTTTAGCCCCGCCCCCTTTAGCCTGGCCACACCCAGCGGTGACCAGCTGGTGTCTGGACACTGAGGCAAACATTCAAAACACTTGATCAAAAACCTGCAACGGGATCGAAGAAGAAAGACGTTAAGAGGGAGTAGAGGACCTCCAGACCAGAGGGACCCCAGAGGGACCTCCAGACCAGAGGGACCTTCAGAGCAGAGGGACCCCAGCGGGGCCTCTAGTCCAGAGGGACCCCAGAAGGACCTCCAGTCCAGAGGGACCCCAGAAGGACCTCCAGTCCAGAGGGACCCCAGAGGGACCTCAAGACCAGGGGGACCCAAGAGGGGCCTTCAGACCAGGGGGACCGCAGAGGGGCCTCTGGTCCAGAGGGACCCCAGAAGGACCTCCAGTCCAGAGGGACCCTAGAGGGACCTTAAGACCAGGGGGACCCCAGAGGGACCTCCGGTCCAGAGGGACCCCCAGAGGGACCTCTGGTCCAGAGGGACCCCAGAGGGGCCTTCAGACCAGAGGGACCCCAAAGGGACCTTCAGACCAGAGGGACCCCAAAGGGACCTTCAGACCAGAGGGACCCCAGAGGGCCTTCTAAAGGGAAGTTGGACGATTGTGAACCTCTAGATATATAAACCAGTGCATGCTGGGATACAGAGAAGGTCCTGGTGGCTGTTGCGGGGCATCCCGTCACGCATGGATGTTGTGATAACGTTGATTGTGTTTGAACGTGTGATCATTAAAACAAACCAAAATGTCTTCATTCAAATCAAGGATTCAATCTTGACATTTACCTAAGTGTAGGGCTGCTCCCGACTAGATTTTGCTAGTAGACTAATCGTCGCACGTTTACGATATGAATTTGATTATTTAAATAGATACTTTTGGGGCATCAGAAAATGGTTTGAGTTCCAGGGCTGAGAAAGAATGTTATAACTAACATAGTTAACACTGCTACATGACAGATAAGTACAAAACCTAATAACCAGCCTTTAAAATATACATTTATTTACAAGCGCTGCGTGCACGAAGCGAGACGCCTGTTAATTAACGGCAAAAACCGCTCATCAAAAACAGTCATTATTTTTCTGAATGTGCCAGAGCAACCAGCCAGGAGACTGAACATTTTATTTTTGTTAAAATGTTTCAAATGAAAAGCCCTCCAGCGTTTCATTCACAGGTCCATACAGATTGAGGTTCAGTTTGACAAGGCGTAGCTACCAATGAGGTTTTTTTTCCTGTGACAAACCGACCAATGAAAACTTGTTTGTCTTGTTCTTGACTATTTTGGGACAGTCCTACTAAAGTGTGACTATAAATGAAGACCTCCATGTTTGGTTTGTTATGACATGATGCATTACTAAAGACCTTAAAGAAATCGTCATTAGTCGCTAAACTCTGAACAGGAACTCCAACCAGTCACTTCCTGTGGAGACGCCCTCACGTCAAAGCTCTGCGGTTCATATGTCGCTTCCCTTCGTTCTAAACCGCACATCTTAAAATCATCAGCTCATCCAGAGGAAAATTTTACAAAAAAAAAAACAACAAAAAAAAACAAAACACCACAATGAAGGACTTAAAATTTTAGATGATTAAAATATTGTGATTTGAAAAAAACATTTATCCGACTAATTAATGACCCCTCATGTGGGTTCTGGGTTAACGCCCGCGCCCTGCGCTCCTTTATCTGCGTTCTGGTACGTTTGGCTTTTCAAAATAAAGAGTACCTGGCTTCCAGAAGAGTCTCCATTAGAAGCAAACTAACACTAGACATCGGGAGGTTTTCTAAAGCGCTCACCGTGGACCTTCTACCCGGGAATCAGTAGAAGAAGAGTTCTGTGTGGTGAACATCTGGACTTCCTGTCAGCTGACCACCCAGACAGGAAGTGGGCTGGGCAGAACAGCGCGCTGCAGTTTGGACATGCGGTGTGTGTGTGTGTGTACTTATAAATATACTGCTACAGTGGGACACGGGAGGCTCCGCCCCCTGTGCCCCACCCCTCTCAGTCTCTACACCTTCTCCTTGGGGATTACCTCCTCTCGCGGCTTGGCTCCACCAAAGATTGCCGAGTTGGGGTTGGCCACCTGGTTGAGCGGCCCGGCAACGGTGCGCGGCTTCAGCTGCAGCCGCGGCCGCTGTGCACGCTCCTCTGTGAACGACAGTGCACTTCAGACACCCGTCTCACATCACATGACAACCCGTCTCACAGCACATCACCACCGTCACACCGTCTCACCGTCAGACGGTTCTCTGAAGTCAGTCTGTCCTGAGCGGGCAGGAGCATCTCTATAGCGACCCATGCCAGCGCCTGCGCCTGCACCTCCACCTCCAACTCCAACTCCAACTCCAACTCCACGTCGGTCACCAGGGCGACTGGATGGTCGGCCCTTCCCCATGTAGTCGTCATCTCTGAAGCCTGGAAGACAGACAGATAGAGGGACATACAGACGGGTAGATGGGCAAAGAGACAGACAGGTAGAAAGAAGGACAGACAAAGGGACAGAGATAAAGGGACAGAGGCAGAGTGACAGACAGGTAGACAGAGGGACAGACAGACAAACAGGTTAAACAATGCCCTCCTCCTCGGGTCGCTACAGATCCAGTTTGCAGTCCACCTGTAAGATGACTGATGACATGTGATGTGGGATGAAAGGGATTGTGGGTAGGCAGCAGAGCAGCGCTAGGACGCTATCGCCAAGACAACGCTGTTTCCACGGTGACACATCTAACTCCGATCTCAGGGGGTTTTGATCAGATTTAAATTTAAAGGAGCAAAATGTTAAAGTTTCAGCTGCTGTGTCACATGGTCTGTACTGACAGTGCAGTACTGCAGCGTCTGTACTGTACAGACAGCGCAGTACTGACAGTGACCAACTGTGATGACCAATAGAACGTTTGCTTCGGAGGACTCTCAGCTCTCGTTGGCTGCTAACATTAACGATTGTTCTCCGAATGGCTGTGGCCCAGCAGCCTGGTGGCTGATTGGCTGAGAGCCCTAGCCCCTGAGCCCACCCTCTCCTGAGTGGTCGAAGGATTCTTCTCTGGAGTCCCGACCACCTCCTCTAGAAACTCCTCTACCTGCAGGGAACAGAGGGAGTTGAATACCACCAGATGAGGAGAGGAGGTGCAGAGGGAGGAGAGGAGATGATGAGAAGAGAGAAGAGTAGGGGAGGAGAGAAGATGAGGAGAGGAAGGACGAGGAGGCACAGAGGAAAGGAGAGGAGGAGTAGAAGTGGAGAACAGAGAAAGAATAGGAGGAGTAGAGGTGTGTCCAGTACTGGATCTGAGCATCAAACTGGATCAGCAGCAACCAACCACACAGAACCAGCCGGTTCACTAGCACAGGGGTTCCCAAACTTTTTATTATCACGGACCAGACCAGCACCAAATGTTCACAGCTGGGTGGGGGGGGCTGAGAGAGTCTACCCGTTACACACGGGGCAGTTTTTTTTCTTCCATTCAATTAGAAATAAATAAATCTACAACAAATACACATTGTTTTTATTGGTTTTCGCTCAATTCTTTTTGATTTGAGATCGCTCTGATCGCACAGCAGAGTTGTGCTTATGGCAATCAATAATTATTGGGTTGGGCAAAAACAAAAAAAGCGCAAACTAAACAGGGCACGCAGCCTGCTTTCTCACGGCCCGGTGGCAAATGCCCCGTCACTGGTCAGCGGCCTGGTGGTTGGGAACCTCTGCACTGGCACATGCTAACAATGCTAATATGCTAACATGCTAGTGCTGATACTCTTAAAGGTCTGAGCTCACGCCGTAGCTCACGGTGATCACCCTCAGCTCTTTAACACGGCATCCAGTACACAGAAGCAGATACAGATTGATATTCCTCCCACCGTCCAATCAGAACCCAGATTCAAATACACTCATCCAATATTTCACACAGTTGTCGTCGGTAAAGCAGTAGTTTGAGACTCACTTTCATCTGTCTCTGTTCTACCTGACGGCCCTGTAGCGACACAAAAACAGGGTTCAGGAAGTATGGATGAAGGGATGAAGGTGAAGACGAGTGGAACCTGTCTCTCTACGTCCAAGTCTATCCATCAATAACAGTATAAACATCAATAGTCGTCCCAAATAAAAAGTTCTATATGATCTATAAAGTCTTTCTGCTGTGTTGTAATATTAGGTTAAGATGTTGTCAAATTATAATAATTCTGATGCCTGAATGAAAGAAGATGCAAATTTTTTATGAAGAATTATAATAAAAACTGTACTTTTGGTCTGATAGTCAGTTGGATTCTTAATGTTTTCCTCTTCTGTTGTCACTCTGAGACATTGGAAGATCACTGGATTCCTTACTAGTACTAGTTACGTACTAGTCTCTGGTCCTGAAAGGGACCAACTGTATTTCTGAATTAACTTGGAGGTGAAGAGCAGATTTAATGCAGCGAACCATTTACAAATGCAGAGAATCATTTACTGTTAGAAACAAAACTCCATGTTAAAACGTATCGGAACACCAAGAACAGGGAGAGACAGCTAGACAGACAGCTAGACAGAGAGACATACAAACAATTGGAGGGGCAGAGACAGACAGACAGTATATTGTCCAGTTCAGAGTGCCTGGAGGCCTCAGGTTACATGTGATGAAATTTTATCATCTCCAACAGTATCAATTTCATCTGAAATTTTCTGTCGTTCCAAATTCTCATTCGCTTGTTTTTTAAATTCCAGATTCTTGGTCTAATTTCTCAAACAGAGGTTTGAGAAGGCCTTTGTGCACTGCCAAGAAATATTCAAGACTCCAAAGCAGATTAGAAACAACATCATAGTTTACTTTTATCAGTTCTTAATCTAAAGCCTTCAGACACCAGAGCCGGAGTAAACAACCTGGAGGAGGAGTCCAGCTACCTCTGTCGTCTTTCCTGAAGCTGAAACCACCACCGCCTCCTTTCTCCTGTCTCCGCCCTTCTGCGATGTCCACTCTCAGCGCCCGGTCGTTCAGAAGCTATACGACAGAAAGTACTCTGTGAGAGAGGCAGGTAGAGAGACGGGCAGGAAGAGAGACGGGCAGGAAGAGAGACAGGCGGGACGAGAGACAGGCGGGACGAGAGACAGGCGGGTAGAGAGACAGGCGGGCAGAGAGACAGGCGGGCAGAGAGACAGGCGGGTACCTAGTCAGCTGGCAGATACTCACCGCACCATCGTACGCCAGCGCTTCTTTTAGAGACTCCAAGTCTTCAAACTCCACGTAACAAAAACCTGACGGAGACAGATGTCACAGCGAGGTTCTAGTTGAAACGAGAAATCTTAATAATCAGACGGTGACACAGGTAGTGGTGAAACGGAAGCTGGTTGATCCGTACGGGTCGCCCCCTGTGGTTCCGATCGCATGTGAACCGCGGATCAATTGCAAAATGTAACATCATAGTGAAATAGAGTTTTACTGCCGCTGTTACTTATTAAAGTAAGAATTCCATAAATGTGGAGGCAGAGTTGTAGTTAAAGAAGACAAACAAGACAGATGCTGCTTTTACTATGAAGGTCAGTGATTGGTTGACGCTGCGTCGCTGCTACTTTACCACATATCAAGTAAATGTCACCGCCATGCGTCTGCTCGTACGCCATATTGGAGCGGTCAACACCTAGCTAGTAAACAACATACCAACATATACACAAACACGTACAAACATACCAACATATACACAAACACGTACAAACATACAAACATATACACAAACATACCAACATATCAATTGCAAGATGTAACATCATAGTGAAATAGTTTTACTGCCGCCGTTACAACATACAAACATTTACACAAACATACCAACACACACACAAACATTGGTTGGTGGCAGATTTTCTGAGACTCATATTATTGATACTCTACATTTTGTTGTCTGTTCTTTTAAACTCCAAAATAATTCCACTTTTATAAAACATGTATATTCTTACTGGTAAATACAAGCTTTTTTTTTTTTAACAAAATCAGTTGTGTTGTTGAGCTGTTGGCGATTGGCCCATTCAGCAGTATGTTAAGTAGCCATTAAGTGGCTTTGTTGGTCCTCCAACCCCAGCTGCATTGTGGGAGCTGAATGAAGCTGGTGTGGGTAAAACTTTGGAGATGATTATCTTAGAAACACAGTTTGCCACACCCTTGTCATGAACAAGTCATAGCATTGAAAATATTTGCTTGATTTGCACAAGTGACACCTTGTTTGGAAGCTCTGATTCTCCATTTTCAGATGATGGGAAAGAAAAAAAATCTCCGCCAATGACCCTAAGGTATGCGGTGGGTCAAATATACACAAACATACCACCATATACACAAACATATACAAACACATACAAACATCAGAATCAGAAATACTTTAATAATTCCAGGGGGAAATTACTTTCGTTACAACTCCAAATCTACATACAACATATTTACATACAACATATAATAATTATTAAGAAACATATTTATATATAAATATACATATAAACATATCTATATACACATGGTAAGGTATAAAATGTACAAAAAAAAGAAGGTGCAGAAGTGGAAGTCCGTGTTTTGAGGTCAGGTTACAGAGAGGGGGTGTCTGACTCTCTGAGGGAGGCGTTGTAGAGATTGATGACCACAGGCAGGAATGATTTCCTGTGGCGCTCTGTGGTGCATCTGGGTAAGAGGAGTCTTCTGCTGAAGGTGCTCCTCTGCTGGGCCAGTGTGTCGTAGAGAGGGTGTGAGACATTGTCCAAGATGGACTGAAGCCTGGACAGCATCCTCCTCTCTGCCACAGTCGTCAGGGTGTCCAGCTCCTCTCCTACGACATCACCGCCCTCCTGGTTAGTTTGTTTATTCTGTTGTTGTCTGCGACCCTCAGCCCACTGCCCCAGCATGTGACAGCCAAGAAGATGGTACTGGCCACAACAGACTCATAGAACATCCTCAGCATCGTCCGGCAGTTAAAAGACCTCAACCTCCGTAGGAAATAAGAGTCGGCTTTGGCCCTTTTTGTAGACTGCCTCTGTGTTTCTGGTCCAGTCCAACTTGTTATTGAAGTACACCCCCAGGTACTTGTACTCCTCCACAGTGTCCACAGGGACCCCTGGATGGAAACAGGGGCACGGGTGTTTTTGCCCTCCTCAGATCCAGTATGAGCTCCTTTGTCTTAGTCTCATTGAGCTGCAGATGGTTCAGCTCACCCCAAGTGACAAAGTTGCCCACAACAGTCCTGTATTCACTCTCATCACCATTTTTAATACAACCAACTATTGCTGAGTCATCAGAAAACTTCTGAAGGTGGCAGGACTCCGTTAAATAGTTGAAGTCTGAGGTGTAGAGGGTGAAGAGGAAGGGAGAGAGGACAGTCCCCTGCGGGGCCCCTGTGTTGCTGACTACCCTGTCAGACACACTGTTCTGTAGGCGTACATACTGTGGTCTGCCCGTCAGGTAATCAACAATCCAGGACACGATGGGGGCCTCCACCTGCATCGCAGCCATCTTCTCACCCAGTAGAGCCGGACGGATGGTGTTGAAAGCACTGGAGAAATCAAAGAACATGACTCTCACAGTACTCGCCGGCTTGTCCAGATGAGTGTAGACTCTGTTCAGCAGGTAGATGATGCTGTCCTCAATTCCCAGGCGGGGCTGGTAGGCGAACTGTAGTGGATCAGTGAAAAGCCTGACCATAGGCCTTAGCTGCTCCAGGACGAGCCTCTCGAAGGTCTTCATGATGTGGGACGTCAGAGCCACCGGTCTGTAGTCCTGAGGGCCGCTGGGACGCGGCGTCTTCGGCACAGGAACGAGGCAGGACGTCTTCCACAGCACAGGGACCCTCTGGAGGTGCAGGCTCAGGCTGAAGACTTGGCTGAGTACTCCACACAGCTGGGGGGCACAGGCTTTAAGCACCCTGGGAAATACACCGTCGGGGCCTGCAGCTTTGCCGGAGTGGAGTCTCGTCAGCTGTCTTCTCACCAGGTCAGGCATGAAGGACACTGTAGAGGTGACAGTTGGGGGAGGGGTGGGGTCCTCAGGTTGTGGAGGAAATGATGTAGAGCAGGGGGGAGGGGTGGAGTAGGTGGGTGCGAATTGAGGCGGTGAACAGACAAGGGGTCTGTAAGGAGGAGGAGTAGGGGGAGATAAAGTGGCAGTAGTTGTTGAGCAGCCAGCGGCAGAGACTTGTGGGGGATGGGCCGCAATATCAAACCTATTGAAAAATAGGTTCAGTTCATTGGCCCGGTCACAGAGTGCAGGCCAGTCAGTCACTTCAAAGCAGTCCTGCAGTGCCTCATAAGCCTCCTCCGACCACCTCCTCACAGTCCTTGTGGTCGTAGGCTTCCACAGCAGGGTTTGAGGTGAACCAGGTTGTGATCTGACCTGCCCAGAGGGGGGAGAGAAGAGGAGATGTATGCATCCTTAATGTTAGCATACATCAGGTCCAGGGTCCTCTCCTCTCTGGTAGGCCAGCTCACGTACTGTTTGAAAGTCGGCAGAACTCTGTTCATGGTGACATGGTTAAAGTCTCCCGACATGAAGATGAGGGCACTGGGGTGTTGAGTTTGAAGTTTGGAGATGGTGGTGTGTATGATGCTGCAGGCAGATGTTAGGTTTGCAGAGGGAGGGATGTACAGGACAACGATGATGACGTGCGGGATCTCTCTCGGCAGATAGTATGGACGGAGTTCAGCAGTTCAGCATCCTCGATACAATCCCTGTCCGCCCGGACGGTGTGGAAGCCATCGACAGAGACGTTCTGGTCCGTAATGTCCCTGTGCAGCCATGTCTCAGTTAAACACATCAGACTGCACTCCCGGTACTCTGCGTGGCTCCGCGTTAGCTCGTCCATTTTGTCGCTAAGAGACCGTACGTTTCCCATAACAACAGCGGGGAGACACGGCTTAATTCTTCTCCTCTCCATAAGCCCGTCCCGCCTCGACCCTCCACTCATCCCCCGACGTTGCTTCCCTCCTCTGCATCCCCGGTGTATTCTTCCAGAGTTCAGATGGTATATCAGCTGGTCTGGCCACTATGCCGGCCGGCATTAGCGCAATCAGCTGTTCTCCGGAGTAAACAAAGGCAGCGTGTCCCGGTGGAAGCGGCATAATAAGAACACGAAAAAAAACACGAAAACTTTCAAAAAAAAAAAAAAAAAAAACTTTGTTAGAGAGAGCAGGACTTCAGAGTTGAGCGAAAAAACCAAGAACAAACAAAAGAGAATAAAAGTTAAGAAAGTTAAAAAGCCAGACTCAAAAGTTGGAGCAACGTAACAGGCAGCAAGCAGCTTTCACACATACGCACTTGGATGACATATACAAACACATACAAACATGTACACAAACATACAACATACACACCAACATGTACAAACATATACCATGGGTGTTGAGACTTCTCTACTAAATCCACTGGAACTCGCTTCTTTCGGAACCATTTTCATGAAACTTAGTTTGTTATAAACGTGAGAACTTGAACATGTTGAATGAACCTACTTCTATCTTTTCATTCACTGTCATGTTTAAAGGAAGGTATCACGCATGTCTTATATTGCACTTTAATTTAACAATTGAGTATTGAATATTTGACATATTTTGAGATGTTATCTAAATGTTGAACTTCTGGTCTTGTTGTTGTTGTTGTAGTAATCAAAATTAAATTTGTCTTACTATATTTTTTTTTTTTTTGCTGCTCAAAACCGTGATACGATCTGAACGGTGAGTTTTGTGATCCGTTGCACCGCTACACAGCCACACTGGATTCAAAATACATATTTCAATAAGCATGATGGATGGCTCCAAACCATCTCTGTTGCCAAGTTGCATCTTCCCTGTTTCCCAAAAAATATCAAATTCCAAGAACTTACTGCATCTGGGGGTGCGATGGCTACAAAAGCAGTATGCAAATGATTTGATGTGATGACAAACATTTAGTTAACACCACACATGGTGATTGGATGAGAGACATTCATGAAGATTACTGAAGTCTTAATACATTCTTATCTTATTCAATTAAACTGATAGCTCAGTTAACACTAGAAGTTCATTATATTTACATTCTATGGATGAACTCAATTCCAAACTTGCACTGAAGGACATAAAAGGACTTTGCTCAGCAAGGCATCAAATCGTTTTTTCGGAAGAATCCATACCTTCTTTATTAGTTTACCTACGTTCTATAAATAACTATAAAAATGTTGCATAAAAACAACAGACTCTTGGTCGTACGATACCGTTATACGACCGCAGCAGACCGGTCTCAGTATCCATGGTAACGCACTCCCTCGGTGTGTTGCTGCTAACTCCACTAATAACTCCACCTCTCCTAAATCCCACTGCAGATAGGAGTTTCTCCTCAGCCCAGAAAACTGATGAGATCGAAGGCTGGCGAAACAGTGAGAATTTTTGGGCAGTTTGGAGTGATTTCCTACTTTGAGGGACTTGATCAAGTCGGCGCTGGTCACAGCAGGTTTAAGTTCCTGGAAAGTGAATTCAGTGATTTGTTTCTAAACACATTACACATGTTAGCAAGTGATTGCTGAAAACATGTGAAAAGACTGAACGATGCCGTACCGAATCGTGGAGTTACACCGTTAAAACTGTTTCTCACCATTTTTGTGGCCCCAAATTTGTTGGGCGGGGCTAAATCATGACTCGATGATGTAGAGCGGCATGGCCCCTCCCCTAACACTCTATAAACACCAACCACCCCCCCGACTCAAAACATGATGCATCAGCCCAGGCCACCTTCTTCCATTGCCCCATGTTTCCAGTTCTGACGCTCACATGCCCATTGTTAATAAACTCACGGTGACACCAGACATTTGACAACGGGGGTGTGGGTGCTTATCACGGATGGAGGAGGAGAGGTCCCGATCTAAGGTCTAGATCCTTCTTTCTCTTCCTCTCCTCCTGTGATAAGCAGACTGTGCTGTGACTCTGCTGTGTGCGCACACACAAGTAGACATTTTCACTTCCGTAGCATCCCACTAATTATTGATAACACGCTTAATATTTTACAAACTAGAATTTTTTTTTTATTCGATAAATGTCGGTGCTGACGCACAAAAAATAACTGAATGGGTTTTATTTAAAGAATAATAATAAATTAAGAAATAAATAAAGCACAACGACGGTGGGCAAGTAATGTAATCGTGTACGCCGGAACACTGTAACATCAGTAACCTTGGCAACCCTATATCATAGCCAGCATTAACCTTTTCACCAATTTGTGCTACAGAAGTTCTTCTGTAGGATGGAACCAGACGGGCTAGACTTCACTACCCACGTGCATCAATGAGCCTTGGACCCCGTTGCCGGTTCACCGCTCGTCCTTCCTTGGAGTACTTTTGGTAGGCAGTAACCACTGCATGCATGCATATATATATATATATATATATATATATATATATATATATATATATATATATATATATATCTCAGTTTATGTATAATAGTAATAAATAACAGTATCTATATATACACAATAACAATTATAACAGTATATATATAATAATAAATAACAGTATAAATATAATACAAATATATAACAGTAAAAGTATTATAATATATCCTAACCCTTGACAGGTGCCATTGGATCCAGATGATCAATGTTATTCATGTCACCGGTTTAATGTTGCGGCTGCGCGCGCGCGCACACACACGCACGCACGCACGCACGGTACGAACCGGTACAAGTCCACCGGACGCGTTGGCACCGCACACGAGTCTGAAGCTACATACTTGCTTACTTACATACATATTTATCTGGCCTTCTGCAGATGGTGGTGTGAATGTTTGTGTTTGTTTATGTGTGTCCCACCTTTAAACTTGTCCGTCTCTTTGTCTCGGACCAGGCGGACACTTCGGACACTCAGCTCCTTGAAGATAGAGTCGATGTCTCCCTGAACCGTGTTGTAGGGCAGGTTGCCCACGTACGCCGTAAAGGGGGGTTCAGACGGCAGCTCCTTCTGCTTTCTGGGCGGGGGACCGCCACCACGGGGCCTGATATGCACACACACACACACACACACACACACACACACACACACACACACACACACACACACACACACACACACACACACACACACACACACACACACACACAGATCTGATCATGCTAAACGATGCAGTTGCGGCTGAACAATGGATCAGCGACAGACATGTCCAACAATTATTGGAAGAAACAAAACTATTTTCGCTAAAGTATTGCTTTTCAGTGTTTATTCGCCATGCTGACTTCTGAATAAATCTTTACACTCTTTACACTCTACTTGTTCTTTGTGAGTACATACAAGCTGTATACAATTTATTTGCTATAACTTTACAACAATGGTGTTTCAACATTTCTGCCATGTCTTGGACACCAGGGAACCAGCCGTCGTCTGGAGCTCCTGTTCTAAACATCTAGTTGAATCTGGTACGTCTCTTCAGATAACCATCATTATCACTGGAGATTTTGGAAGGTTATCAATCACTAGGTGAATTCTGTCGAAAGAAACTAACATTGTACTCTTGTCTTCTGGCACAGAGACTGCTGCAGCAAGACTAATATTCAGCACTGTCTTAATTCGGTGACCTGCGGTCGTAATAGGAACCTCCACCATCAGCACCGCCCCGACGGGTCCAAGCGCCAAGTAGATCCACAATATGCTCACTGGTGGTTAGAACTGAACCTCCAGTAAATGTAATGCATCAAACAAAAGCACTGCAACATAAATACATTTACTAGTTAAGTTTCTTGGACGTTGTCATCCTTCAGTTGAGCAGAGCAGATAAACTCAGACCTGATGCCACAGAGACAAATAACCAGTCCCTGGCAGAGAAGCTCGATCTGGGTTCAAGGAGCCAGGTGGAGCTTTAAGGTGTCTGCAGGAATCAGAGTTTAATACGTTTTAAGACATGTTTGACAAAATGTAATAGTGGTTTTCTTGGATTTCTCTCTACAGGTAAGTATCAGGTTCAGTGGTACGTTCTAGAACATCACAAATGCGACTGATGCAGAAGCACCTGACTCATTTTTTCAAAATTAAATATATGGATCAATAAAATCGGACAAATTGTTAGAATGAAAACATCATGATCTCACATTTAAGACTCATTTTATGACTTTTAGGGGCTATTCATTAAAATTGAATTTGACTCCTGGGGGGCCTGCAGACGCCGTCATGCCGCTGTGCAGCTGCTCTGGCCGCATGGCGGCTGGGACCATCCGCCCCGATGCCAGCAGCTCCTCATCCACACGCGGCGCGGGCTGCATGGCTGCAAAACGCAAATGAGTGGTGGACAGGCCGCTGTGTGGCCAACCACAGCCGCATCCCTGCTCCGCTTCGCTGGATCCAGCTCATCCACCCGGATGAGTCTCCAGTTGGAAGCGGCCCGCAGAGCGGAGGGCAGGCGGGAGAATGATCGGCATCCCCCCGCCCTCCAACACGCTGATGTTCGTCAGGACCATGTGGGCTCCGGCATGCCGCTACCCCGCTGGCGGCAGCACCCGGCACCCAGCAGATGTTACATCTATCAACCCGCTGTACTGGAGGTGTTGGCTGGGCATTTACCCCGCACAGGGACGCAAGCCCGGTGCCCATCCTGGCTACCGAGCTGTGATGCTAACTGGCTGTGATGCTATCGAGCTGTGATGCTAACGAGGTTGTCTCCGATCCGCGGTGTTTCCTGACTCCTCCCGCCGACTCCCCATTCACCTGCCGGCCTGCTGCGGTGGCGCGTCCCGGGAGGCGCCGCAAGGCCTAGCGCCGTGCGTGCATCACCCGGAGCCCGCAGAGAAACACCCCGCAGCGCGCCGCTCCCGCCCTGCGGCCCATAACCGCTTCTCGCCAAGCCCATCGATGTGTTTTCTTACCCCCTGCCTCCGCCGAAGCTCCCGTAAGCCCGGTCCCGATCATCGTAGTTGTCGTAATCCGCCATTGCTGAGGTTCGCTGTCCAGGAGAGAGCGGCGCGAAGGGTCCTTCAGTTCATCAACAGCACTGGCGTATAGCTGCCCGCGCTGCGCCTGCACCAAAACACCGGGGCTTTGCTGCACTCTGCTGCCTGCATTTCTACCTGTCACAGCGCAGGGTTCAGGGGTTTGTTGTTCTAACTGCTTGGATAAACTGGCACAACAATGTATAAGCAGATGCACTAAAACGGTAGATTTAGATTTCACCGTCGCATTGCTTTATGCTGCTTCTGCGTGGACATGTTTTCATCACTATGAACATTTTGAAACTCTCCCAAATGATCAGCGCGTCCTGCTGCTCCTACACATTATCATATATATAAAACGGAGTCAGGGAGCACGTTGTGACTGGTCCAGAGGCTGTGAGCGGAGCTACAGGGAACGCTGCCTCTTTTTGGAGACGTTTCCTTATGTCTGTGGTGTTTATGTAGAAGAAGAAGAACAACAACAATCTTTATTTGTCACACAGCACACCACACTACAACACATGCACACACACACACGCTTTGAAGGGCGGCCGGTGAAATGGTTCCTCTGCATTGAACCATCCTGACTTGTGCTTCCTCCGGGGCCACAGCCAGGAGCAGGGGGCACCATTCGTGGACGCGCCCGGGGACCAGGTGATAAGTGTCCATCGCTGGTCAGACCATGATGGGTGCATGTTTTTGAGGGGAGTCCTTACTGACATTAGGTGGAGGAAACCCCATGTGAGCACGGGGAGAACATGCAAACTCCACCCAGAAAGGCTCCAGTTTGGGAGATAAGCCACCGGAGCACGGTGCCAACAGCGCCCCAGGTGGGAACCGAACCCAGGACCTTCTCGCTGTGAGGCAGCAGTGCAATGCACTGTGCCACCTATTTATCTTATTCCAAAGGACGATCTCCGTGGAGGTGAGCGGGATGGAGCGCACCTCGTGGGACGGTGTGGCTCAGGGCAGCGGCTGTGGAGTGAAGCGGTTTGATGCCTCCTCTGTTCGGACGCTTGGTTCTGTGTGGGTGGAGCAGAGCGGCTGCGTTGCAACACCACCTGGATCAAACTACTCATCCTGACCTTGTTCCGTTTGCTTGATGGTTTGAATTGTGACCTGAAATCAGCCGAGCAGCACGAAGGTGCAGAAATGGAATATAATATTCATAACCATGTTTAAATTACTGTATAATCCCATGAAAACAGGAATCGTTGTGTTTTCGTCATGTTAGAATGAGACGTTTCTATCTACATAGGGAGCGGGTACGCTGCACAGGGGCCGCCATGTTGCACCGCCATGTTTCAACGGTAGCCCAGAATGGACAAATCAAACACTGGCGCTCGAGAGGGACTTTCACGTTTTTCACGTGGCACCGTCACGGGGTGGGCTCAGTCGGTTGAGATCCACAACTTCACCACTAGGTGCCACTACATTCTACACACTGCACCTTTAACTTTGCCAGGTGTGGCTGAGCGTTTGGAGCGTGAGCTGAAAGCAGCACCACGTTCATACATTCACACAGAAAGAAAAACAAACAAGAACATTTGAAAAAAGAATTTCATTTTTATTTATTCTAAAATGTCACAGAAATGTATTTTGTTGCCAACGTGCCTGTGTTTCTCATACACACAGAAGGTGGTACAGTCCTACAGCAAGAACACACACACACACACACAGTTAGAAGGTGGTACAGTCCTACAGCAGGAACAGAAAAAGCAGAAAATGAAACTTTCAGCGAGGAGCGCGTCACGGTTTCTGGTCTGGTTTCCCTTTCATTCAAATAAGAAACAACAACAAAAGTCTAATGACTCCTTTTATAACGGTTGACGATCAGTTTCAACTGAACTTCATTGATTTGTGTCTGAGGCTCTTCATCAAGCGTCTCGCCTCCCTGACGGTGTCATGTGACCTTTGACCTCCCTCTCTCCTGCTTAATACGTCGCAGTCGCCGCTTTTTCCCGACAGAAAACCAATCAATGCAACGCTAACCTCTAAACTCAGAGTAACGTTTAACACGTTATGGCTTAAAATTGTACAAAAAAAAATAGAAACGTCTTTTCAGTCGTTCGGCCTCTTGGCCCTCTGACGATACAGAATGGATACGATTATTAAACGTCCCATTTAAAGTAACCTGACGAGCAGGACAGCTACTATATGAAACATGGAACCGATTGGCTCACCGACACCGGGACCGGCTGATTGGCTGAGAACAGCTCCCGGCGCCGCAGCGGACAGAGGGTTTAGCAGCAACTAGGGATTGGTTTTGATCCGATACCAAGTAATACCAAGGCAGAATCAGCAATATTGATATTGATATTGATATTGATACCGACACTGGGGGGGGCATGCGTGCTGCACGTGGGCGTTCACGTAACATGTGAGTGACGGGCTCCAAGGAAGCACAAGTGAGGAAATATATAAATAGACTTAAAAAAAATGTTTTACTTATTTTGGAGGAAGAGTTTGATCCTTTTTTAGGTTTGGATCCTACTGACGCTGGAATGGAACTTCAAAACCAGACGTAGTTTTGGTGGTATCCGTACTCCCACCCTCAACGCCAACCCCCCTGACGGGGCTCGGGTGGAGGGCGGAGCGGCACCAGTCGTCCTGCTCCGTCCTTTTCCGTTCTCGTGTGTCCTGCAGGTGGAGTCTCAGGTGCAGCCAGTGCGTGTCGAAGAAGATATTGATGGAGAAATGCATTGATTGAATTTTTTCCTCATTTTGAAAATGTGCACAAAATGTCTTTGACTTCAGCTGAAATGAAAAGGATGAAGCTCGACGGCTCCGGCCCGGCAGCTCACAACCACGTCAAGCAGCCAGGTTGACTTTACATGGAAACAGGTCGAAGCAGCTGAATCTCATGGCTACACTTTTTTCAGAAAAAGTTTTCCTAACTGTACAAATTCTGTATACTTTTTTTTTTAAATACTACCGCCAGCAGTAGTTGATTCATTTACTTCCAATGAATATAAAAATACACATTGCAATAGAAGATGATTCCGGCCTTTTAATGACGTTAAAGCACAGTCTCCTACGGCTACTCTGCCACCTGGTGCGCCGGCTGCTCGTGACACTGAAGCGCCTCGGACCACCCCGCTCTGAAATACACAGACACACACAACGTAACTATGGCAACATGAATACGCACAACGCCTTGAGCGGCAGCGATGAACTCCTGCGTGTTTGGAGCACAACAAATGCATGCGTCCATTTACAACAGAAATGTGGGAAAGGTTGAGGGTATAATCTGAAACAAGCGGTCGGTGCTACTGAGGACTAGCGCTACGACAGCTGTTCAGTTTCACTGCGTGGAGGTGAACGGTGTGAGGGACTGGACTGGAGGGTCGCCAAGCGCAGCCTCCAGCTTTTCAACTGATTTCCAATTGATTTTCAGGTGATTTTCCACTGATTTTCAACTGATTTTCAACTGATTTTCAGGTGATTTTCAACTGATTCTCAAGTGATTTTCCACTTATTTTCAAGTGATTTTCAACTGATTTTCAGGTGATTTTCAACTGATTCTCAACCGATTTTCAAGTGATTTTCCACTGATTTTACACTTATTTTCAACTGATTTTCAACTGATTTTCAACTGGTGCCAGCTGCAGTAGGTTGACAGGCTAGGCGGTACAAAACAACAATGCAATATCGCTGGACTGTGTAGCCTTCCTCTCCTCCTCCTCCTCCTCCTCCTCCTCCTCTACCTCTCAGCTCTGATCTTGTAGCGCAGGACAAAGTAGGCTATGAGTCGCAGGGAGATGAAGAAGATGCCGAGGATGATGAAGTCCAGGTAGAGCTTGGCGTCCCTCATGTCCAGCTCCTTCAAGATGGCGTCGGACTTCTGGAAGTGGCAGGTGGCTCCCTGGTCGCAGTGCAGGTCGTCCCTGTTCCGGCCGTAGATGGACAGGATGACTCCCTCAAAGCCGTACCTGCCGCAGGAACACACAGGATCCATCACACCTCATTTCCAGACCCCTTCCTCCGTCATTCCTAAAACCCGGGTCTGGGTGGGACCGGGAGCTGGAGAGTGAGTCCGTTTGAAGGACGATGTGGAACCAACACCCGGGAAACAGTCGCCCCAATGAAACCCTGAACAAGGGAAACTGATGTGGAACAGTGAACCTCAACCTTCTCCACTTCAAGGAGCCTCAGTTTGATCGCAGTAAAGAACCAATCTATCTGAATGTGTTTATTTCTATTGTTATGCACCAAACACAGAGACCAATTCCTTGTTTGTGTAAACTCACTTGGCATTTAAGACAATTCTGATATAGATTCATTGTTAAATCTGATTTAGTCCAAACTTCAGAGCCACGTGCTGGACTGGCAGGTTTTTACCATTAGATCTGAATCAGGGTCTCCACTCTGGTTTGGGAGATAACAGCCAAACAAGATCCAAACATCACTGGACATTCTCCATAGTGGGGAAGTCGAACTTCATGGGCCCCCTGGGACCTCTTGAAGGACCTATGGGGGGTCCCTGAACCCCACATTGAGAACCACTGAGGTAGACTGTGGTTTAAATGTCATTAGAAATTAAAGTCTCCCTGAAGTGTAGAATTTGGATTTAAATCAAATTTAACATCATTCCTGCCCCCAGCGTTCAGGGTGTGAAAGCACATGTGTCGTGCACTCTGCTGTTCTGGCGTGTGAGGCGGTGGGGGTCCTGACCTGACGTAGGAGATGTAGGACATCCACTGCAGGTACCAAGGAATGGTGTCAAAGCTGACGAAGAAGCCAGAGAACAGCAGCACGGGGATGGCTGTGACCGGACCCACAAACGTCGCCACCTGGTGGTCGGACAGGAGAACACAGTGAGCTGCCAGCTGGTCAGCTGTGTGCGTGTGTGTGTGTGAGTGTGTGTGTGTGTGTGTGTGTGTGAGTGTGTGTGTGTGTGTGTGTGTGTGTGTGTGTGTGAGAGTGACTGTGTGTGTGTGTGTGTGTGTGTGACCTGCAGCGAGGTGGAAGCGGCTCCGATCAGCAGTCCAAGTGACTGCGCCACCAGCGACGTCAAAACTCCAAACGACAGAAAGAGCAGGAAGCGAGCAGCGTCCGGAGGCTGCGCCGTCATCCAGTACACAATACTGCAGTACAGCACGGGAAATACTACCTGAAAAACACACAGTACTGCAGTACAGCTCCAGAAAGACTACAAAATAAGGTGTTCACGCTGCCCCCTGGTGGTGAGTGTGTGGTGACGCACCTGGAAGGGGACGTCGGCCATGGTCTTGGCCAGATAATACGCCTTCAGACTGTACCAGTAGTTCAGGTGTTCACGCAGGAAAACTCCCATCTCCAGAGGGACTGCACATGCACACGCACACGCACACACACACACAGTACAGACACACAATCAAAGATCAGACAACATAAAGTAACATTCAATCTGTCTGGGGAACTGAAATCACTGTGTGTGTGTGTGTGTGTGTGTGTGTGTGTGTGTGTGTGTGTGTGTGTGTGTGTGTGTGTGTATGTGTGTGTGTGTGGGCATGTGCGCGTGCGCGCGTGTGTGTGTGTGTGTGTGTGTATGTGTGTGTGTGTGGGCATGTGCGCGTGCGCGCGTGTGTGTGTGTGTGTGTGTGTGTGTGGGCGTACAAGTGAGCACGGTGGGCATCAGGGCAGCGAACATGAGGAACAACATGGAGAAGAAGAGGAAGCCTGAGTTGCTCAGAACCTTCTTGGCCTCGTTGCCGATGCCGAGGTAGAGCAGACCGATGAGGACGCCGATGCCGATGTGGGAGGCGATACGCAGGTGTGTGAGGACCTGAAAGAGGACGGATGTGATTTGTTTTGTGTGTGTGTGTGTGTGTGTGTCAGAATCAGAATCAGAATCAGAATCCGAAATACTTTAATAATCCCAGGGGGAAATTACTTTTGTTACAGCTCCAAATCTACATACAACATATAATAATTATTAAGAAACATATTTATATATAAACATATATATATAAACATATCTATATGTTATAAACATATCTATATAGAGTGTAAAATGTACAGTTAAAAATGTGCAAAAAGAAGAAGGTGCAGAAGTGGAAGTCCGGGTTTTGAGGTCAGGTTACAGAGAGGGGGTGTCTGACTCTGAGGGAGGCGTTGTAGAGATTGATGACCACAGGCAGGAATGATTTCCTGTGGCGCTCTGTGGTGCATCTGGGTAAGAGGAGTCTTCTGCTGAAGGTGCTTCTCTGCTGGGCCAGTGTGTCGTAGAGAGGGTGTGAGACATTGTCCAAGATGGACTGAAGCCTGGACAGCATCCTCCTCTCTGCCACAGTCGTCAGGGTGTCCAGCTCCTCTCCTACGACATCACCGGCCCTCCTGATTAGTTTGTTTAGTCTGTCGTTGTCTGCGACCCTCAGCCCACTGCCCCAGCATGTGACAGCCAAGAAGATCGTACTGGCCACAACAGACTCATAGAACATCCTCAGCATCGTCGGGCAGTTAAAAGACCTCAACCTCCGTAGGAAATAAGAGTCGGCTTTGGCCCTTTTTGTAGACTGCCTCTGTGTTTCTGGTCCAGTCCAACTTGTTATTGAAGTACACCCCCAGGTACTTGTACTCCTCCACAGTGTCCACAGGGACCCCTGGATGGAAACAGGGGCACGGGTGTTTTTGCCCTCCTCAGATCCAGTATGAGCTCCTTTGTCTTAGTCACATTGAGCTGCAGATGGTTCAGCTCACCCCAAGTGACAAAGTTGCCCACAACAGTCCTGTATACACTCTCATCACCATTTTTAATACAACCAACTATTGCTGAGTCATCAGAAAACTTCTGAAGGTGGCAGGACTCCGTTAAATAGTTGAAGTCTGAGGTGTAGAGGGTGAAGAGGAAGGGAGAGAGGACAGTCCCCTGCGGGGCCCCTGTGTTGCTGACTACCCTGTCAGACACACTGTTCTGTAGGCGTACATACTGTGGTCTGCCCGTCAGGTAATCAACAATCCAGGACACGATGGGGGCCTCCACCTGCATCGCAGCCATCTTCTCACCCAGTAGAGCCGGACGGATGGTGTTGAAAGCACTGGAGAAATTAAAGAACATGACTCTCACAGTACTCGCCGGCTTGTCCAGATGAGTGTAGACTCTGTTCAGCAGGTAGATGATGCTGTCCTCAATTCCCAGGCGGGGCTGGTAGGCGAACTGCAGTGGATCAGTGAAAGGCCTGACCATGCTCCGGCGGGTTATCTCCCAAATAGGAGCCTTTCTGTGTGGAGTTTGCATGTTCGCCCCGTGCTCACATGGGGTTTCCTCCACCTCACGTCAGTAAGGACCCCCACCAAAAACATGCACCCATCATTGTCTGACCAGCGATGGACACTTATCACCTGGTTCCCGGGCGCGTCCACGTATGCTGCCCACTGCTCCTGGCTGTGCCCCCAGAGGACGGACAAGCCAGGATGGTCAAATGCAGAGGATCCATTTAACCGGCCACCATCAAAAGCATGTGCATGTGTGTGTGTGTGTGCAAGCATGTGTTGTAGTGTGGTGTGTTGCGTGACGAATAAAGACGTTCTTCTTTCTTCTTCTTTCTTCATAGGCCTCAGCTGCTCCAGGACGAGCCTCTCGAAGGTCTTCATGATGTGGGACGTCAGAGCCACCGGTCTGTAGTCCTGAGGGCCGCTGGGACGTGGCGTCTTCGGCACAGGAACGAGGCAGGACGTCTTCCACAGCACAGGGACCCTCTGGAGGTGCAGGCTCAGGCTGAAGACTTGGCTGAGTACTCCACACAGCTGGGGGGCACAGGCTTTAAGCACCCTGGGAAATACACCGTCGGGGCCTGCAGCTTTGCCGGAGTGGAGTCTCGTCAGCTGTCTTCTCACCAGGTCAGGCATGAAGGACACTGTAGAGGTGACAGTTGGGGGAGGGGTGGGGTCCTCAGGTTGTGGAGGAAAGGATGTAGAGCAGGGGGGAGGGGTGGAGTAGGTGGGTGCGAATTGAGGCGGTGAACAGACAAGGGGTCTGTAAGGAGGAGGAGTAGGGGGAGATAAAGTGGCAGTAGTTGTTGAGCAGCCAGCGGCAGAGACTTGTGGGGGATGGGCCGCAATATCAAACCTATTGAAAAATAGGTTCAGTTCATTTGCCCGGTCCGCACGGCCCTCCAACCCCATGCCACCAGTCTTCTGGAAACCAGTGAAGGTTCTCATGCCACTCCACACATCCCTCATGTTGTTTTGCTGGAGTTTTTTCTCCAGCTTTCTCCTATAACTGTCTTTTGCCTCCTTGATTGTAAGTTTATGTGTGTGTGTGTGTGTGTGTGTGTGTGTGTGTGTGTGTGTGTGTGTGTGTGTGTGTGTGTGCGTGCGGTACACATTGCGCCCAGCGGGGGGCTCCTCTTACCGAGTCTCTGAGGATGCTGAGGAAAGTTCTTCTGAACAGAATGGCAAACTGAGTCAAACAGCTGGCAGCGAAACTATGGCAACCGTCTGAGGCAGCAGCATCCTGTGGGGGAGGGAGAGCGGAGTCCAGTTCTGACGTAGTGACTCGCTCACTGATAATTGTACGAGTGACGCAAACTCGCAAACGACTGGGTCACAGCGAAACAAAGCCTTTAAACGACTCAGGAGTCCCGAGTGGCTCCGGCAGAGGAGTCATTTGTTTCTTTGGCGAAACCCCAGCTACGAGCTCAACAAGCTGCTCAAGGTTTGAGTCAGTGAGTGGCCGAGCGAGCGAGCGAGAGAGAGAGAGAGAGAGAGAGAGTTAATCTTTGAGAATCCTTGTGTATGAATGTGAATGTGGAAAAAATACATCGTTCATATTGAATGTGAGTCGTTTACACTTTGCATTCCACCAAAATAAATAACAACAATACAGTGATTCTCGTGAGAATTCCATTCACGACCCAGAACCACCGTCTCTGACCTCGACGTCTGATTCCACCAACTGAATAAAATGAACAAAGAGTCAGAAAATCAAACGACTCGTCAAGAACCAAGTCTCAAAAAGAGAGACTGTCATCACTCATCCTGTAACACGTAAACCACATCACTTCCTTGGCAGCAGCACTACTTCCTGCCAGTCTACTGTCATTGGGTGTGTGGTGGGTGGAGATGTGGGTGGAGGTGGGCACGGCTGCCTGCTACCTCATCAGTCGCGTGCCACAGGATGTTGAGGGGCGTGGCTCCATTCAGCGCCACCGGGTTGGCAGCGTCACACTTCCTGACCTGCACGGCGTTGACCAGTCGACTCGTCTGGTCTCCGTACTCGCCGGACGCCACCTCCATCACTGCAACACACCAGAGACCCGCACACGGTCACACCAGTCTGAAGAATGACCATTGCTACGGGAACTGCTTCCCCCTCCTGGCTTCACTACCCTATCTATCTGCTTCCTATCATTCTGCATACACGCTAATGCTTACACTAGCTAGTGGCACCATCTGGTGATGCTGCACAAGAGATTCAAGATTCAAGATTTTAATTAGTCACATACATATACATACTTTCATACATATATGCAGTGAAATGTAATGCAACGCACCCGGTGATAACACACAATATGTCCTTGGAAAAAAAAAAAAAAAAAAAATTCTTTCTAATAGACCGACTAACTGACTGACTGACAAAAACTACAACGGAAGATTTTTAGTGGCACCACATCCCCATTCAAGACGTCACATTATCATATACAATACTAGTAGTGTAGTAGTAGTAGTAGTAGCAGCAGTGGTACTAGCGTTGGGGTGGTAGTACTGGTGTTGGTCAGAGGTATTGAAGGTATTCAGGGTATTTGTGTCTTTTGCGCGTCGTACCAAAGTCAGCGGGGTTGTGGTAGGTGGGGCAGTTGAGGCCCAGGTCCCTCAGGTAGGGCACCAGGCAGGACACGTTGCCTCGGTAGATGCACTGACCCTGGCTCAGCACGTAGAGCTGCAAGACACCAAACGACGCAGTCACAGAGCAACACAGTCTGGAGCCAAAGGAAACGTGGCAAGTTGTGGACAAGGAGCAAAGCAGAGCCACGTCCAGCGGCACTCATCTGGGAAAGGCTCATAAAAGAATCCCATAATTCACTGCCATCTGCCATTGTTTCAAAATGAGTTTTGAGGCAGGTCACCTGACCAGCTGTCTCGTGTCTGATTGGTTTACATGTAACCGATAAATAATCCTCACTGATACAATGTTGTGAGGACCTGGCCCAGTAACAGAGTACACGGTTTTAAAGCCCAAACTTGTCTGAAGAGCAGAAGTTCACGCTGTCCCGCCGCCAAGCTCCCGGCATCCCTCGCTGCCAACTCTCTACCCTGGACCCACCTTGTCGAAGAGCTCGAAGAGCTTGGCGCTGGGCTGGTGGATGGTGCAGATCACGGTCCGTCCTCCCTGAGCCAGAGCCTTCAGCAGGGACAGCACCTGGAAGCAGGACGAGCTGTCCAGGCCGCTGGGACACCAGACAGAGAGAAGACGTTGAGACGCTGGACGGCATCTACGGTCTATGAGACGGGACTGAGCTGAGACAGGGGGTGAGACGGGAAGTGAGACAGGTGACAGGGGGTCTCACCTGGTGGGCTCGTCGAAGAACATGACGGGGGGGTTGTTGACCAGCTCCAGAGCGATGGCCAGCCTCTTCCTCTGCCCCCCCGACAGGTGGGATGTCCTGGTCCTGGAACATTCCAGAAGACCCAGCGCCGTGAGGATCTCCCTCACCTGGAGACACGGGACATGGACGACACGCAGGACATTAAGTCTGTCCAGTTACCACCACTACAGTGACCACTATGACAAAAAGCTAAAAGCTAAAAAATGTCGACAGCATGGTTGAACAGGAGTGATGACTCAGCAACGTTAAATTCGGAGCAAACCAAACCCATTTTAAATGACGGGGGGTGAAAGTGAGAGTCCTTTTTTGCAGAAGAGTGAATCTTCAACTCCCGAGGTGAAAATAATTACCGAACTGAATCAAAGTCCAACCTTGTTTTCCACCAAAAAAATCATTCTTGTGCAACTTCCATTCACATTTTAGAGCTGAACCGACTCATTTTTCAACCACCTGCACTGAAAGTTGTAAATTCACTGGAAACGTTCCATGTTGGTGTCGTGTAGGAACAGGATCCGGTCTCCATGTTCCGTATAAGTCGTTCTGTAAATTTCCCCAATCTCAACCTTGTATCATTTGGGAAAATGCCGCTACGGCACATTTCCAAAAAGTATCGACAAATATTTCAAAAGTTATTTGTTTTCTGGAAGAAAAAGAAACATTCAGAAAAATGGAGAATCCGATCAGAGCCGTGGAGCTCGGCTGCAAAGACAAGAAACTGAAACTGGTCCAGTGTCTACGGAGGCAGGTCTTTACTTTCTTACATTTTATTAGAAGAAGAAACAGTCTTTATTAGTCACGCAACACACCACACTACAACACATGCTTGCACACACACACACACACATGCACATGCTTGATGGTGGCCGGTGAAATGGCTCCTCTGCTTTTGACCCATCCTGGCTTGTCCTTCCTCCGGGGCCACAGCCAGGAGCAGTGGGCAGCGTACGTGGACGCGCCCGGGGTCCAGGTGATAAATGTCCATCGCTGGTCAGACGATGATGGGTGCATGTTTTTGAGGGGGGTCCTTACTGACGTGAGGTGGAGGAAACCCCATGTGAACACGGGGAGAACATGCAAACTCCACCCAGAAAGGCTCCTGTTTGGGAGATAACCCACCAGAGCACGGTGCCAACAGCGCCCCAGGCGGGAATCCAACCCAGGACCTTCTAGCTGTGAGGCAGCAGTGCAGTGCACTGCGCCACTGTGCCACTATTATTTTCCTTCTTAAAAATGGCGCTCAGACCCTGGACGTGGCTTTTACAGTTTGGGGTGCGGTGCCGGGACATCGGGACCAAGCGCTTCTCTTGCCCGCCGGCTGCACCGGAGGGCGGAGCTAGAGGGAACCGGCGGATAGTGAGAGGGAGAAGGAGAACGGGTGGAGAACTTTCCTTCTCCGAAGGCAGAGGGTGTAGGACAGGTGGAAAGCGATCACACTGGTTTAATAACATGGGTTTAGGGTTATTGTGTCCGGGGACGGGGTCTGTCCCCGTGTCCCGGCTCCGTCAGCGGAGGGAACAGAGTCGGTCCGCGAGGGGCAGGGAGACGTGGAGCCGAGCGCTGGTAGATACCATGTAATGTCATGCCATGCCGATTCAATTACAGACCATCAGCCTCAAAAACTACAGCCTCAAAGAATAATGCCTCATAATCTACAGCCGCAAAGACAACACTCATAAACGACCCCAATCTGGTGTTAGTGTTTCCTTACCATCTCCTTGCGAGCCTCCACTTTCTCCTTCAGTTTCAGATTGGCTGATACCTGGAGGGGGCGGAGCCAAGACAACATCACATGAGACAACACAACATGACACAACATCACATGACACAACATGACACAACATCACATGACACAACATCACATGACACAACATGGTGACACAACATCACACATCACATGACACAACATGGTGACACAACATGGTGACACATCACATGACACAACATGGTGACACAACATCACACATCACATGACACAACAGCACATGACACAACATGACACATCACACAACATCACATGACACATCACATGACACAACAGAACATGACACAACATCACTTGACACAATATGACACAACGTCACCTGACACATCACCTGACAACATGATACGTCACTTGACACAACGTCACATGACACATCATATGCCACAACATCACATGACACAGCATCACATGACACAAAATGAAACAACATCATGACACAACATCACAAAACATCACATGACCCATCACATGAGACAACATGACACATATCAGATCACACAACATCACATTAGACAAAATTACATGACACATCATCACAGGACACAACATGACACGTCACATCACACAACATGACACAACATTACCTGACACATGACACAACGTCAGATGACACAACATCACCTGACACATGACACATCATTACCTGACACATGACACAATGTCACATGACACAACATCACCTGGCACAACATGACACAACGTGACATGACACAACATCACCTGACACAACATGACGCGTCACTTGACACGTCACATGACACATCATCATATGACACAACATGACACATCACATGACACAACCTCACATGACACAACAGAACATGACACATCACATGACATAGCATCACATGACACAACATGACACAACGTCACATGACACAGCATCACATGACACAGCATCACATGACACAGCATCACATGACACAAAATTACACAACATCATGACGACGCCACAAAACATCACATGACACTTCACATGAGACATGACACATATCAGATGACACATCACATTAGACAACATCACATGACACAACATCACACATCACATGACACATCATCACAGGACACAACATGACACAACGTCACATGACACAACATCACCTGACACAACATGACACAACGTCACCTAACACAACATCACCTAACACAACATGACACGTCACTTGACACAACGTCACATGACACAGCATCACATGACACAGCATTACATGACACAACAGAACATGACACAAAATTACACATCATGACGACGGCACAAAACATCACATGACACTTCTCAAGAGATGACATATCAGATGACACAACATCACATTAGACAACATCACATGACACAACATCACAGGACACAACATGACACAACGTCACATGACACAACATGACACAACGTCACATGCCACAACGCCACATGACACAGCATCACATGACACAGCATTACATGACACGGCATTACATGACACAACAGAACATGATACATCACATGACACAGCATCACATGACACGGCACTACATGACACAACAGTACATGACATAGCATCACATGACACAATATCGCATGACACACCACATGACACAACATCACATGACACAAAATTACACAACATCACAAAACATCACATGAGGCAACATGACACAACATCAGATGACACAACATCACATTAGACAACATCACATTAGACAACATCACATGACACATCACATGACACAACATGACATGACAACATGACAGGATACAACATGACACAACATCACATGACATAACATGAGACAACATCACATAACACAACATGACACAACATCACACATCACATCACACCATGACAGGATATAACATGACACAACATCACATGACACAACATGAGACAACATCACATAACACAACATGACACAACATCAGATGACATCACATCACACATCAAATTCCACATCACATGACATCACACGAGACAACATCTTATGACACAACATCACATCACATAACACAGAATCACATGACACAACATGACACATCACATGATGAAACATGACACATCACATGACACAACATCACATGACACAATGACACATGACACAATATGACACAACATCACATGACATAGCATCACATGACACAAAATGACACAACATCATGACACATCACAAAACATCACGAGACAACATCACACATCACATGATACAACATCACATGACACAAAGATGATGTGTGTGTCTGTGTCTGTGTGTGTGTGTGTGCGCACCATCATGGCCTCGTGCACGGTGAGGTGGGGCAGCAGCACGTCGTCCTGCATGATGTAACAGGAAACCTTCCGGAAGGAGCGCAGGTCCCGGGGGAGGCCGTTGATCAGGATCTGCCCTTTCATCCCTGTTTCCCTGGAAACAAGAAGAGTCACAGCATCAGCACCAAGACCAGAATCAGACAGGAACCACCTCACAGGAAGGGGATACGCACAGTAGTACACACAGCACTACACAGTACACACAGTGGTACACACAGTAGTACACACAGTACTACACACAGTACTACACAGAGTGCACACAGTAGTACACATTGTACTACACACCGTACACACAGTAAACATAGTACACACAGTAGTACACACAGTAGTGCACACAGTACACACAGTAGTGTACACAGTACTACACACAGTTGTACACACAGTACTACACACCTGTACCCAGCCAGGATGTTCATCAGCGTTGACTTCCCGGCTCCAGACGGACCCATGATGGCGACCAGAGCTCCACTGGAGAAACTCCCAGAGATCCCTCTGAGAAGAGTCTTATTACCTGGAGGAGGAGAGGAGGAGAGGAGGAGAGGAGGAGGAGGAAGAGGAGAGGTGTTACAGAGTTTCATATTACCTCTTGGTTTCGTCAAACTGAAAAGGTTTCTATAGCACACACACACACACACACACACACACACACACACACACACACACACACACACACACACACACACACACCTCTCTCCTTGGAGTCTCAGTTGTTTTTATTGTTTTCAGTTTGTGACTGAACCTTGACTCTTTCTGTGACTCCTGAATCCTGAGTCATTTCAAACAATCGTTCAGTCGTCATCACTATCAACAGACCATAATAATAAAAAGCACAATTCTACATGTTTGGGACATTTCTATCTCATTGTACAGTGAGAGGTACTGCAGTATCTAGTGTGTATTTTTCAAGTACTGCAGTATTTTCCTCCCGCTGGACTAATCCTGCTGCTCCTTTAATTGGATTGTCATCTCTAATCAGCAACAGCAACAAATCCTAACTGTCCTGCAGTAACCTGCACTCTACTGCACTCTACCGGTAGTCACTCAGTAGAGTCACTCAGTAGAGTCACTCAGTAGTCACTCAGTAGTAACTCAGTAGTCACTCAGTAGTAACTCAGTAGTCACTCAGTAGAGTCACTCAGTAGAGTCACTCAGTAGAGTCACTCAGTAGTGTCACTCAGTAGAGTCACTCAGTAGAGTCACTCAGTAGAGTCACTCAGTAGTCACTCAGTAGAGTCACTCAGTGGTCACTCAGTGGTCACTCAGTAGTCACTCAGTCGAGTCACTCAGTAGTCACTCAGTAGAGTCACTCAGTAGAGTCACTCAGTAGAGTCACTCAGTAGAATCACTCAGTAGTCACTCAGTAGAGTCACTCAGTCGAGTCACTCAGTAGAGTCACTCAGTAGAGTCACTCAGTAGTTACTCAGTAGAGTCACTCAGTAGTTACTCAGTAGAGTCACTCAGTAGTCATTCAGTAGTCACTCAGTAGAGTCACTCAGTAGTCACTCAGTAGAGTCACTCAGTAGTCACTCAGTAGAGTCACTCAGTAGAGTCACTCAGTAGTTACTCAGTAGAGTCCCTCAGTAATTACTCAGTAGAGTCACTCAGTAGTCATTCAGTAGTCACTCAGTAGAGTCACTCAGTAGTCATTCAGTAGTCACTCAGTAGAGTCACTCAGTAGTCACTCAGTAGAGTCACTCAGTAGAGTCACTCAGTAGTCACTCAGTAGAGTCACTCAGTGGAGTCACTCAGTGGAGTCACTCAGGAGAGTCACTCAGTAGAGTCACTCAGTCGTCACTCAGTAGTCACTCAGTAGAGTCACTCAGTAGTCACTCAGTAGAGTCACTCAATAGAGTCACTCAGTAGTTACTCAGTAGTTACTCAGTAGAGTCCCTCAGTAATTACTCAGTAGAGTCACTCAGTAGTCATTCAGTAGTCACTCAGTAGAGTCACTCAGTATTCACTCAGTAGAGTCACTCAGTAGAGTCACTCAGTAGAGTCACTCAGTAGTCACTCAGTAGAGTCACTCAGTAGTCACTCAGTAGAGTCACTCAGTAGAGTCATTCAGTAGTCACTCAGTAGAGTCACTCAGTAGTTACTCAGTAGAGTCCCTCAGTAATTACTCAGTAGAGTCACTCAGTAGTCATTCAGTAGTCACTCAGTAGAGTCACTCAGTAGTCACTCAGTAGAGTCACTCAGTAGAGTCACTCAGTGGAGTCACTCAGTGGAGTCACTCAGTCACTCAGGAGAGTCACTCAGTAGAGTCACTCAGTAGAGTCACTCAGTAGAGTCACTCAGTAGAGTCACTCAGTAGTCACTCAGTAGAGTCACTCAGAAGAGTCACTCAGCGGAGTCACTCAGTGGAGTCACTCAGTAGAGTCACTCAGAACTCACTCAGTAGAGTCACTCAGTAGAGTCACTCAGTAGTCACTCAGTAGAGTCACTCAGTAGTCACTCAGTAGTCACTCAGTAGTCACTCAGTAGAGTCACTCAGTAGTCACTCAGTAGTCACTCAGTAGTCACTCAGTAGTCACTCAGTAGAGTCACTCAGCAGAGTCACTCAGTAGAAAGAGTCGTTCAGTTTGGTCCAACCTGTGCCACGCCCACTGAGCGAGGGAGGACTTCCTGAACGATGAACGACAAGACGAGTGGGTTCGGTTCGGAGGCGTGGATGGAATTCATACAGGAATTGTTCAATTCTGTCAAAATGATGTTTTGGTGGAATGCAAAGAGTTAATGGTTCATATTTGATATGAATGACGCCGCACGCCTCGACCGCTTGTTTTCCACGCAATTAAATTTACTTGAATTATTAATTTCAGTTTATTGACGTTCAGTCGCTCTCCCACTCTTCTGCCGCAAAGACTCCAGAGTCATACAGACCATAATAACAAGGAGGCTTCTACATCCTTGTGTGAAACACTGATCTAATGAGTGAAACCACAGGTTTCTCTCCAGCTCTTTCATACTTTTCCACCACGATCATCCCCCCACGGCTGGAATGTTTCCACCGAAACCCGAGCGTTTCCGCCCAAACAGCAGAAGCGGGTCTCTGCTCGGGCGGGGCCACCTGGTATTAGCAGATTATCCAAACGAGGCGGAGCCGTCCAGCAGCTTCAGATGGAACTTTTTGACAAAAGGAAGGATATCGGTTTGCAGGGGCCAGGAGGGGTCATCGGGAACTAAACAGCCTCAAACAGAGGAGCTGGATGACAAAGTACATATTTACATTTATGCTATTTGGCTATTTCCGTATAGCTCTCATTTCTGTGTATCTGCATATTTCTATATATCTCTGCATATTTCTGTATATTTGTGTATATTTCTCTTTTTATTATTTTCATATTTTATTAATCTGTGTAGAAATGCACTGATCTGCATCGTGGGATGTGTTGGTTCGTTGCATGAGACACAGGATGATGAGGTCGTTCTGTATCACACGCCTGAGGTGATACGTCTGACAACGTGCCCTTGAGCAAGATCATCGACTCTCAGTGGCTCCAGGGTCCTGCTGTTGGTTTCTACCCTAGAGCAAGGCACTAGCCCTGCCATGGTCGGGGTTCTATTCCCAAGAGCAAGGCGGTAACCAAGGCAAGGTCGGGGGTTCTACTCCCTTCGAGCAAGGCAGTAACCCTGCCAGCGTCGGGGGTTCAATTCCCTGCCCACCTCTCTTGCGCCAGTAGCTTCCCTCCTGGATGCAGTAGGAGACGTTCATGAACTGGATGTTGACGGCCGGTCGCCGCGGCAACGAGGAGAAGCGCTGGGCCTCCGTCAACGTGGTCTCCACCTTGGCCAGCAGGGGCATCTGCTGCACCACCTCCTCCACACACACACACACTGCGCGGGGCTCCAACATGAGGTCCGGGAGCCCGTTGGTGTTCTGTGGGGGTCAGAGTTATTACGGCTTTAATACTTCAGTGACTGCTCAACATCCTATAATACTTGCAAACTTGTAGCGTCAATCGACAAAGTGGAACTGGATTCAACATCAGTGGTTCGCTGCTTCCAGACGAAATGGAACAGGAGACTCCAAAAGTCAGGACATGTGATTGGCTGACAAAAACTCCCAGAATGCAGCTGCAGCCTCCAGCCGGTCCAGCCTGCTGTTCATTCACAAACTGGAAATAAAAAAAACTCTCACTTAAAGCACAATATTTGGAGTGTTGAATTTCTCCCTTTTAAGTTTCCGTGGCGACGGTTGATGAGTCCGGTATTGATTTCATGAAAATTCAACTTTCATAAGAGTAACTCCCCATAAACTTTCCTTTGCTTCCCAAAGACGACACAACTCTTCCTCTTTCCGCTCAGTCAGGGCTTCCCCCGTCGCTGGGAAGCAGATGACAAGCAACCGTCCTTCACGTGAGTGCAACGCACGTTGTGAACACAGGGGGCAGCACTGAGCACAGTCACTACACATGAACCAAAACTCCTCAAGTTCAAGTTCAAGAGATGATTTGTCAGCCTCAGAGATGGAGATTCAAATGACTTCAACTAATAACAATAACATATACATATACTTGCAGGAAGCAATACACAGGGTGCAGTTTAGTGGTGTTAAGTATGTATTACAGGTTTCCTGGTTCTGTAAAACGCAGCACGAGTTGCAATTTTCCGAGTTTACTTTGAACGCGGCATGGGCTCCTCCGGTCTGTCATCTGAACAAGTGTAACTACGACACTAAACCAGGTCGACACAGCACAACTCTCCAAATGCAAATGAGCACCCAGAGAGGAGGCCTGTTTTTATATGACATTGTTTCATGATGTCACAAAGCTCGTTTCATAAACTAATCAAGGGCAAAGTTCTTCCAACTTCCGGTAAAGTTGCAACTGTTTTTTACCAATTCCTGCTCAAAATGAACAAGATGTCTGAAACGCCCGGTTCCAACAAGACCTCAACCATGTCCATGAGTTCTGCGGTGAGCGTGTTCCAGACATTTTTGGCCCAAAAAATGCCAAGAAGATTAATCATAAAAATCAGAGTAAAAACAATAGGGGTTCAGCCCGATAATAACAATAATAATAATAACAATTAAGATTATTATTATTATTATTATAAATACAGCTGCAGGCAGCAAAACAAATTACAGTTTTCCGAGTTCCCATAAAACACATCATCACTTCATATCGAACCAATTACACATTTTCGAGTTCCCGTGGAACGTAGCATCAGTTCGTGATGTCACTCGTCTTTACATCGGCATTACTACTAAAACGAGTTACAATTTTCCAAGTTTCCCTGGAACGCAGCATCTGCTGACATAACGACTCGTGAGTCCTGGTGAAATGCAGAATTACTACTACAAGCTGATACACTTGTTGCGTGTTGGGACTTTATTCTAAAAGTTTCGGTGTGGCTGTCTGCTACCTGTCGTCCCGTCTTTTAGTTTGTATTTCACTGTAATGGGGGCAGGTTGCATGTTGCCCCATATGGAGCTGCAGCTCTAATCTGTTTCTATACCGGGACCGCAGGTAACTGTCGGTCAAAGCCAGAGTGGAAAACAAGCAGCAACCTGGTCCAACACACTGATGCACTCCAGCTAAAAAGAACACGCAACACGCTAAAACGAAAAGGAACAGGCTTCAAGAAAAGGAACAGGCTTCAAGAAAAAGAACAGGCTTCAAGAAAAAGAACAGGCTTCAAGAAAAAGAACAGGCAACATGATTGAGACAGAATAACACCACACACCTCACGGATTCTGCTTTGTTTTCGATCTATATTCTGGGTTCCAACCTCCTGACAACAGCCTCCAAATGGTTGTCGTTACCTTTTACTCTAGAGAGAGACAGGTGGAGAGAGACAGGAAGTGGGGTGCGTGCAACAAACGAGCGCAGACAGCCCCGGTGCCGCAGACAGCCCCGGTGGCAGCTCCGTGCTCGCTGAGCCTCCACCACCTCCTCCACCACCTCCTCCAAACGCGTTTTAACGATCCTCAAGACATTAAAGGGAAGCTCCCAGCGCTGCCTGCTAACTGTGTTAGCTCAATGCATGGCTGCAGATGGGTTCAGCTAGCCTAGCTCCTGAAACTCGGCAAATCCACCTTCCAGCATCTTAAAACCTGAGTTATTATAAGTGATGCATCTTGTGTTTTAAAATAAAAACGAATCAACAAAAAACATCGAGTTTTAGATGCGACCACATCCAGAACGACTATGAAAAGTCACAAAGTGAAGTAAAAGTTGATTTTCAATTCTCCTGTTTCCTGTCAACCCGCTCAACTCACCATGATGATGGAGTTGGTGACGGCCGTGTTGTTGGCGGACAGGGCGGCCAGCATGCAGGCCATGCCGGCCCCGCGCGGTTCCTCAGCTGCCAGAGCTGCGGCCGGATGCCTCCTCCAGGAGCTGCACGCACGCACACACGCACGCACACACACACACACACACACACACAGCTGTAGGATGAGCTGCAGCTCAGCCACACTAAGCCTCCCTCCTCCCTCCTCCCTCCTCCCTCCTCCCTCCTCCCTCCTCCCTCCTCCCTCCTGCCTCCTCCCTCCTCCCTCCTGCCTCCTCCCTCCTCCCTCCTCCCTCCTCCCTCCTGCCTCCTGCCTCCTGCCTCCTGCCTCCTGCCTCCTGCCTCCTCCCTCCTCCCTCCTCCCTCCTCCCTCCTCCCTCCTCCCTCCTGCCTCCTCCCTCCTCCCTCCTCCCTCCTGCCTCCTGCCTCCTCCCTCCTCCCTCCTCCCTCCTCCCTCCTGCCTCCTGCCTCCTCCCTCCTGCCTCCTCCCTCCTGCCTCCTCCCTCCTGCCTCCTCCCTCCTGCCTCCTCCCTCCTCCCTCCTGCCTCCTCCCTCCTCCCTCCTCCCTCCTGCCTCCTCCCTCCTCCCTCCTCCCTCCTCCCTTCTCCCTCCTACCTCCTCCCTCCTCCCTCCTCCCTCCTGCCTCCTCCCTCCTCCCTCCTGCCTCCTCCCTCCTCCCTCCTCCCTCCTCCCTCCTGCCTCCTGCCTCCTGCCTCCTGCCTCCTCCCTCCTGCCTCCTGCCTCCTGCCTCCTCCCTCCTCCCTCCTCCCTCCTCCCTCCTGCCTCCTGCCTCCTGCCTCCTCCCTCCTCCCTCCTGCCTCCTCCCTCCTGCCTCCTCCCTCCTGCCTCCTCCCTCCTGCCTCCTCCCTCGCCTCCTGCCTCCTGCCTCCTCCCTCCTCCCTCCTGCCTCCTCCCTCCTCCCTCCTCCCTCCTCCCTCCTGCCTCCTGCCTCCTCCCTCCTGCCTCCTCCCTCCTGCCTCCTGCCTCCTCCCTCCTGCCTCCTGCCTCCTCCCTCCTCCCTCCTGCCTCCTCCCTCCTGCCTCCTCCCTCCTGCCTCCTCCCTCCTGCCTCCTCCCTCGCCTCCTGCCTCCTGCCTCCTCCCTCCTCCCTCCTGCCTCCTCCCTCCTCCCTCCTCCCTCCTCCCTCCTCCCTCCTGCCTCCTGCCTCCTCCCTCCTCCCTCCTCCCTCCTGCCTCCTCCCTCCTCCCTCCTGCCTCCTGCCTCCTGCCTCCTGCCTCCTGCCTCCTGCCTCCTGCCTCCTCCCTCCTCCCTCCTCCCTCCTCCCTCCTGCCTCCTCCCTCCTCCCTCCTGCCTCCTCCCTCCTGCCTCCTGCCTCCTCCCTCCTGCCTCTTCCCTCCTGCCTCCTCCCTCCTCCCTCCTCCCTCCTCCCTCCTGCCTCCTGCCTCCTCCCTTCTATCTCTCTCTTTATTCAATTACATTTTTATTGAATTGAGAGAGAGCGTCGATGGTTTCATTAAGATCAGTGATATACGTTGACATGCAGTTCAGCCACAACATTAAACCAGTGACAGGTGAAGTGAAGAACATGCATCACCTGGTTCCAATGGCACCTGTCAAGGAGTGGGATATATTATTATTATTATTATTATTATTATTATTATTATTATACTGTTATATATCATTAATATATATACTGTTATATATTATTATTATATATATACTGTTATATATTATTTTATATATATTTATATATACTGTTATATATTATTATTAGATATATACTGTTATATATTATTATTAGATATATACTATTATATATTAATATTAGATTTATACTGTTATATATTATTATTAGATATAGCCTGTTATAAATCATTATTATATATATATATTGTCATATATTATTATTAGATACATATATTGTTATATATTATTATTAGATATATACTGTTATATATTATTATTAAATATATACTGTTATATATTATTATTAGATATATAGTCTTATATATTATTAGATGTATACTGTTGTATATTATTATTAGATATATAGTCTTATATATTATAATTAAATGAGGCAGCAGGTGAAGAGTCAGTTGTTGAAGTTGATGTGTTGAAGCAGCATAAGGATCTGAGCCACTTTGACAAGGAGCACATTGTGATGCTGGACGACTGGGTCAGAGCATCTCCACAAGCACAGGTCTTGTGGCTGTTCCCGCTGTGCAGTGGTTACTACCAAAAGTGTCCAAGGAAGGACGACCACTGCATGTGGGGAGTGAAGTCTAGTCCGTCTGGTTCGATCCCACAGAAGAGCTACTGCAGCACAAAGTGGTGGAACAGTGAATGTTGCTATGATAGAAAGGTGTAGAACACACAGTGCATGGCAGCTTGCTGCGTATGGGAGCTCACAGTGTCCATGCTGACCCCTGTCCACCCCTGAAAGCACCTACAATGGACACATGAGCATCACAACTGGACCGTGGAGCAATGGAAGGTGGAGGTCTGATGAATCACCTTTTCTTCTACATCATGTGGATGGGCGGGGTTAGGGTCCGATCCCATGGAGCATCTGTGGGATGTGCTGGAACAACAAGCCTGATCCATGGGGCCCCACCTCCAACTTCCAGAAAGGATCTGCTGCTAACGTCTTGGTGCCAGATACCACAGGACATCTCTTGAACTTGAACTTGAACTTGAACACCTTCAGTCTGGTGGAGTCCATGCCTCCACGTCACAGCTGTTTTGAGGACACCAGGGGGAGCTACACAGTATTAGTGTTATTAGTGGTGTTTTTAATGTTGTGGCTGATCAGTGAATATCTGCCTCCATGAGTCAGAGCTGTAAAAAGTCAATGAAAAGTTCCCCCTGTGGCCCACACTCCCACAGTACTTTCCACTGAACCCATCGAGGCACCTGGCCGCCAGGGACTTCAACTAAGGAGAGGGGTTCTCATCCCCCAGAGCACTCCAACCCTGGCATTTTAGAAGTTCGTCAGGGTCTTCCTACCACCTCCTAATGATATCCTCCATATCCTCAGTCAGGGTTTGCCCTCCAGCCTGCCCCCCCGCCCCCTCTCCCAGCCTGGGTGTTGTCCTGCTTTCCCCTCCGAGTCATCGGATGCCAGAACCTCTTTTAAGCCCAAAGTCCTTCCTCATTGTCTCTCCAAGTCCTCCCACACCAGAACTTTCGCTTCTGGAGCCTGGCCTGCCGGTTCCTGTCTACCAAATGGTGAGTCCCCCATGCTGGCCAAGCCCCGGGGGACTGGAAGGGCCTCCCTCACCGCTGGTGGCCCAGTTGGTTCTTGGGTTGACGCTATGACAGACCACCTTTGGCCCACACCCCCTAGCATCTGCTTTTAACAGGGCCCACTAGGACTCCCATGTCTTCAGCCTCCTTCAGGATGTGGCAGAGGCTCCAGAGGCGGAATCACTCCGGACAGGGTCCCTCTCACTGCCCATTTTGACTTCCCAGCCATCTGGTCAAGCCCACAACTAGGTGGCGCTAGGCAGCTCTGGTCCTCTCTTCACCTGACTGTCAAGAACATTTGGCCTCAGGTCTGAAATACAACGTTGATCATCGACCTTCAGCCTGAGGAGCTCTGATACCAGGTACAATGCCCCCTGGTGGTGGAACATGGTTTGATACGGACCGTCCACGGCACAGAGGTCCAGGGGGGTGTACCCAAGCTCCCCACCCGATACGTCCCCCAGTGACTCCATGGTTCTACTGGGGATATCAAAGTCCACAACATCCAGGGGGTAACATCTCGATCTGAACCCGAGCAGTGTTTTGTGACTGGACGTCTGTGCCATTGACCATCCAGATCAAACCAAGGATGTGGTTTCCAGGATCCAGATGCAGAGAAGAACCGGACACGGATGTCAAATAAGACTGGATTTATGTAGAGAGTCCTTGGAGAAAACAAATAACAAGAACTCTACCTCAAGAGAAAGCTACGAAAACAAGACATAGTCGTGACCCTTAAACACCGTAGACAGGCGGAGACACTCTGATGGAAGCTTAGTCCCTGGAGTCATCCAAGCGCCGCCCTCGGTCCAAGATTAATCCAACAATTGTCCAAGATTCAGCAATTGGGAAAACACACTGTCTTTATATATCCGGCGCGGTAGTTCCAGCTATGCTTTATAATGCAAAGCATTGTGATGTCATACCTTAATGATGTCTGCTCCCAGAACGCGATCATGACTGCCCTCTGGTGGTGGAACATGGTTTGTTCTGGACAGTCAATGTTACTTCCTGGATGTTGTGGACATTGAGGTCCCCAGTGGAACCATGGAGTCACTGTGAGGGTGTATCCCAGCACCCCCACCCACTACCTCCAAGAAGGTGGTGCACGCTAAACTGCTCTTAGAACCGAGTCCTCCCTGCGACCTTGAGGTCACCCCCTTGTTGACCCAATAACAGTGACGCAAAACCCCCTGATATTCCTAATATTACATGAGGTTTTAGGTGTTTGTTGACAGAACCTACAGGACTTCGTATCAGTTCTGAGGTTCTTCCGCAGTCGCCACGCCTGGGCGTACGTAGCTACGCAGCGAGCCTAACACTCTCCCAAAAAGTACCCGAGACAGGAGCTGACTTCAGGTGTTTTTAATGGAAGGGAAGTGAAATTGGAACGGCACAAAAGTGTGAAGATTAATGCTCAGTCTCTGTACAAATGCAAATAACTTGTTGATAAGTCACTCTTACGCCGTGTGCGTACATAGATGAACTTACAGATTGTGCTTCCTCGTGGATGATGCCACGGTGCCGCCTTTACCCAAACGTAGTATTAGTTCGAAAGGCCTGTTTGGAGGTCACAGTGGTGCAGCACAGGAGCCGGTAGGCGCTACCGACCCATCATTTACGAGGCACGGGATCTTGTGTCTGCTTCACTCAGGACAGAACAGAGACGGGAGCAGAGGAAATGGAAAGAATATCTGAGTTGTGTCTTACGCGAGAACTTTATGGAGATTTTGTGCACGGCTTCAAAAACTCCACTGGGGTCTGAGGGGGATGACACCCGAGCACCCTCTAGCCCCATATATATATAAGATTTGGACCGAACCATTACAATTTCCAGAGAGGTGGTGATAAGTAAAATATTATTGAATGTATTTTTAGAAGAAACACTGAACACAGAGATTCAAATTGATAAAACAAGACAAAGCACAGCTACAGCATCAGAACCCCATCACCACCCCCCAGGTTCAACTTGGTAGAGTCGATGACACTCACTTTGGATCGATTGAATCAACAAACAAGTGTTCCCATGACAACCCAACCAGGGGGGCATTCCCGACATTGCCGCAAGTGAGGCTTACTTTAGGTGGCCTGGTTACCACAGTGGTCACTCACCGGAATAGGCGTGTATACCCAGTTTTATTTTAGAATTTTTTTTAACGCAGGTATACCTGCTAAAATATGAGATTGCCACCTTTCCCCTGGCCTGGAGAAATGCGGGTTTTTTTTGTGAGTCACGTTCAAGGTCACAAAGACAGCAGAAAAGGGCCGTGTCATGGATCCGGTGTCATTGGGAATGAAATAGTAGAGACAGCAACTTAAACAAACAACATAAAACTATAAAAACCTTGGAAAAAGCCTCCTGCTCATCACCCGGCGAGACTGCTCCCTCTGTTTCTACAAAAGAGTCGTTCAAAACATTCGGAGAGTTCGTACATCTTTACTGGATCGGGGAGCAGAGATGCTCCTCCGGTTCCGGGGGGGGGGGCAGTGCCAGAGCCACTCGGAGGTGGCCGGGTGCCCCGCTGTGCTCCCCCTGGTGCCATCCCCAAACTCACAACATTTCACGGCCCTCTGTGCGTAGAAAGGTCAATAACTTGCGATTTGGGATCCTAAATGGGACATGAAATGTTGGAAGGAGACACACGTTACTGTATATCTATGCAGAACTTCACCGTGCTTGGCATCGTGCAGGGAAAGGGGCCAAAATTGGAGGTGGAGCCGGGGGTCCTGTTCACATCAGAGGTGGAGCTCATTTAAACCTGGGTCTGCTGCAGCGTCATTTGACCCGGACAGAGACCCGGGTTCTTCCTTGGGGATGGTATCTCAGGCGGTAGAGCTGGTGGTCTAGTGATCTAAAGGTTGCTGGTTGGATCCCAGGCTCCTCCTGCTAGCATGCTGTAGTGTCCTTGAGCAAGACACTTAACCCCTCATTGCTGCTGATGGCTGCATCCGTCAGTGTTTGAATGATTGTAAGTCGCTTTGGATAAAAGCGTCTGATCAATGACTAATTATTATTATTATTATTCCTCTCCCACTGGTGACACATGGCGGATGTCAGCGGTGTGGGCAGGTTTTTGGTGCAGTGGGAAAGTGGAATCAGTGAAATAAAAGCACCTTCAAAGCAGCTGGAGAGAGTTTAAAAAGGAGGCACAGTGAGGCGGGACGTTTTATTAGCAGGAAGTTATGATTGGTTTTAAAAGGATTCAGTTATAAGTTAGATATGACATGAGAGGAAAGGAAGGAAGCTTTTCTTTCTTTTATCTAATAATGTCTTTTAACTTTTCTTTGTAGATACAGACCTCATCCCCCCCCCCACCCACCCACCACCCCGCCCCCCTCAGGTCCAAACCCCAGGACGGCAGAGCCTTCTGCCGCAGTGCCTTAGAGCCAGACACGCACACAGGGAGGCGGGGACTGGTTCTGAGTCAAGCCCCGCCCACAGGAGCCTTTGTGCCAATCAGCAGTGGGCTCCATCACTGGGGGAGGGGGCGGAGTTACAGGTGGTTAGAGTCGATTGGCAGTTTGGCGTGGAGCGTTCCGATTTGCCGGCTGGTGGCGGTGGGCGGGGCCATGGAGCGCTCCGATTGGCTGTTGGCGTGCCGGTGGCGGGGTCACAGGTAGCCCTCCTTCCTGAACTGCTCCTGCAGGATGTCACGGTACTCATCGAAGCCGCCGTCAATCCTCCGCACGTTCCCCCCCTCGCACACCCACAGCTCCTTGCACACCAGGCGGATCAGACGCTCGTCGTGGGAGACCAGGACCACGCCCCCCTGGGGAGAGGGGGGAGGTTAGTTTACTTTAAGTGTTTAAGTGTGTTGCCCAAAAATGCCTTTGTCCCCCTGAAAAAAAGATAAAATGAATCTCTGAAAATAAACATGTATTTTAAATATAAAATTTGAATCAGTCACTCAGGAGGCTCTGGCCGCTCAGCGCTGCCTTCTTCTGGCCAGAGCAGACAATACCACAAACACCAGGTGAACTATGGGTAAAATGGCTTCTCAGGAGAGTGTGGTACCTTGAACTTGTTGAGCGCCTTGGCCAGCGCCTCAATAGTCTCCATGTCCAGGTGGTTGGTGGGTTCATCCAGGACGTAGAAGTTTGGACTGAGAAGAACCAGAATCAGATGAAAAGGTCAGAGAGAGAGAGAGAGAGAGAGAGAGAGAGAGAGAGAGAGAGAGAGAGAGAGAGAGAGAGAGAGAGAGAGAGAGAGAGAGAGAGAGAGAGAGAGAGAGAGAGAGAGAGAGAGAGAGAGAGAGAGAGAGAGACTGTGTGTGTTCACCAGGGCATGGTCATCTGGGCGAAAGCCACCCTGCTCTTCTGCCCTCCCGACAGGCTGGCGACAGGGCGTGTGGCCAGCTCGCCCGTGATGCCGTAGCCCCCCAGCTGGTGGCGGTATTCCTCCTCCGGCCGACCTGCAGGAAACGCATCATCAGCAACATCATCAGTGACATGAAGCGTCATGAAGCAACACGAAGCGACACGATGCGTCATGATGCGTCATGATGCGACACTAAGCATCATGATGTGTCATGATGCGACACCAAGCGTCATGATGCGACACCAAGCGTCATGATGCGACACCAAGCGTCATGATGCGACACAAAGCGTCATGATGCGACACCAAGCGTCATGATGCGACACCAAGCGTCAAGATGCGACACCAAGCGTCATGATGCGACACCAAGCGTCATGATGCGACACCAAGCGTCATGATGCGACACTAAGCGTCATGATGTGTCATGATGCGACACTAAGCGTCATGATGCGACACAAAGCGTCATGATGCGACACAAAGCGTCATGATGCGACACAAAGCGTCATGATGCGACACAAAGCGTCATGATGCGACAATAAGCGGCATGATGCGTCATGATGCGACACGATACGTCACGATGCGACACTAAGCGTCATGATGTGTCATGATGCGACACCAAGCGTCATGATGCGACACCAAGCGTCATGATGCGACACTAAGCGTCATGATGCGACACTAAGCGTCATGATGCGTCATGATGCAACACCAAGCGTTATGATGCGTCATGATGCGTCATGATGCAACACCAAGCGTTATGATGCGTCATGATGCGACACTCAGCATCATGATGCGTCATGATGCGACACCAAGCGTCATGATGCGACACCAAGCGTCATGATGCGACACCAAGCGTCATGATGCGACACCAAGCGTCATGATGCGACACCAAGCGTCATGATGCGACACCAAGCGTCATGATGCGACACGAAGCGACACGATGCGTCATGATGCGACACGAAGCGTTACCAAGCGTCATGATGCGTCATGATGCGACACTAAGCATCATGATGCGTCATGATGCGACACCAAGCGTCAAGATGCGACACCAAGCGTCAAGATGCGACACCAAGCGTCATGATGCGACACCAAGCGTCGTGATGCGACACCAAGCGTCATGATGCGACACTAAGCGTCATGATGTGTCATGATGCGACACTAAGCGTCATGATTCGACACTAAGCGTCATGATGCGACACAAAGCGTCATGATGCGACAATAAGCGGCATGATGCGTCATGATGCGACACGATACGTCACGATGCGACACTAAGCGTCATGATGTGTCATGATGCGACACCAAGCGTCATGATGCGACACCAAGCGTCATGATGCGACACTAAGCGTCATGATGTGTCAGGATGCGACACTAAGCGTCATGATGCGTCATGATGCAACACCAAGCGTCATGATGCGTCATGATGCGACACTCAGCATCATGATGCGTCATGATGCGACACCAAGCGTCATGATGCGACACCAAGCGTCATGATGCGACACTAAGCGTCATGATGTGTCATGATGCGACACTAAGCGTCATGATGTGTCATGATGCGACACTAAGCGTCATGATGCGACACTAAGCGTCATGATGCGACACTAAGCGTCATGATGCGTCATGATGCGACACCAAGCGTCATGATGCGACACCAAGAGTCATGATGCGACACCAAGCGTCATGATGCGAAACCAAGCGTCATGATGCGACACTAAGCGTCATGATGCGACACTAAGCGTCATGATGCGACACCAAGCGTCATGATGCGACACCAAGCGTCATGATGTGTCATGATGCGACACAAAGCGTCATGATGCGACACCAAGCGTCATGATGCGACACAAAGCGTCATGATGCGACAATAAGCGGCATGATGTGTCATGATGCGACACGATACGTCACGATGCGACACTAAGCGTCATGATGTGTCATGATGCGACACCAAGCGTCATGATGCGACACCAAGCGTCATGATGCGTCATGATGCGACACTCAGCATCATGATGCGTCATGATGCGACACCAAGCGTCATGATGCGACACCAAGCGTCATGATGCGACACCAAGCGTCATGATGCGACACCAAGCGTCATGATGCGACACCAAGCGTCAAGATGCGACACCAAGCGTCATGATGCGACACCAAGCGTCATGATGCGACACTAAGCGTCATGATGTGTCATGATGCGACACTAAGCATCATGATGCGACACAAAGCGTCATGATGCGACACAAAGCGTCATGATGCGACACAAAGCGTCATGATGCGACACAAAGCGTCATGATGCGACACAAAGCGTCATGATGCGACACAAAGCGTCATGATGCGACAATAAGCGGCATGATGCGTCATGATGCGACACGATACGTCACGATGCGACACTAAGCGTCATGATGTGTCATGATGCGACACCAAGCGTCATGATGCGACACCAAGCGTCATGATGCGACACTAAGCGTCATGATGCGACACTAAGCGTCATGATGCGTCATGATGCAACACCAAGCGTTATGATGCGTCATGATGCGACACTCAGCATCATGATGCGTCATGATGCGACACCAAGCGTCATGATGCGACACCAAGCGTCATGATGCGACACCAAGCGTCATGATGCGACACCAAGCGTCATGATGCGACACCAAGCGTCATGATGCGACACCAAGCGTCATGATGCGACACCAAGCGTCATGATGCGACACTAAGCGTCATGATGCGACACTAAGCGTCATGATGCGACACTAAGCGTCATGATGCGACACTAAGCGTCATGATGTGTCATGATGCGACACCAAGCGTCATGATGCGACACTAAGCGTCATGATGCGACACTAAGCGTCATGATGCGACACTAAGCGTCATGATGCGACACTAAGCGTCATGATGTGTCATGATGCGACACTAAGCGTCATGATGCGACACTAAGCGTCATGATGCGACACAAAGCGTCATGATGCGACAATAAGCGGCATGATGTGTCATGATGCGACACGATACGTCACGATGCGACACTAAGCGTCATGATGTGTCATGATGCGACACCAAGCGTCATGATGCGACACCAAGCGTCATGATGCGACACTAAGCGTCATGATGTGTCATGATGCGACACTAAGCGTCATGATGCGTCATGATGCAACACCAAGCGTCATGATGCGTCATGATGCGACACTCAGCATCATGATGCGTCATGATGCGACACTCAGCATCATGATGCGTCATGATGCGACACCAAGCGTCATGATGCGACACCAAGCGTCATGATGCGACACCAAGCGTCATGATGCGACACTAAGCGTCATGATGTGTCATGATGCGACACTAAGCGTCATGATGTGTCATGATGCGACACTAAGCGTCATGATGCGACACTAAGCGTCATGATGCGACACTAAGCGTCATGATGCGTCATGATGCGACACTAAGCGTCATGATGCGACACCAAGCGTCATGATGCGAAACCAAGCGTCATGATGCGACACTAAGCGTCATGATGCGTCATGATGCGACACCAAGCGTCATGATGCGACACTAAGCATCATGATGCGACCCTAAGCGTCATGATGCGACACTAAGCGTCATGATGCGACACTAAGCGTCATGATGCGACACTAAGCGTCATGATGCGACACTAAGCGTCATGATGCGACACCAAGCGTCATGATGCGACACCAAGCGTCATGATGCGACACCAAGCGTCATGATGCGACACCAAGCGTCATGATGCGAAACCAAGCGTCATGATGCGACACTAAGCGTCATGATGCGACACTAAGCGTCATGATGCGACACTAAGCGTCATGATGCGTCATGATGCGACACCAAGCGTCATGATGCGACACCAAGCGTCATGATGCGACACTAAGCGTCATGATGTGTCATGATGCGACACTAAGCGTCATGATGCGTCATGATGCAACACCAAGCGTCATGATGCGTCATGTTGCGACACTCAGCATCATGATGCGTCATGATGCGACACCAAGCGTCATGATGCGACACCAAGCGTCATGATGCGACACCAAGCGTCATGATGCGACACCAAGCGTCATGATGCGACACCAAGCGTCAAGATGCGACAACAAGCGTCATGATGCGACACCAAGCGTCATGATGCGACACTAAGCGTCATGATGTGTCATGATGCGACACTAAGCGTCATGATGCGACACTAAGCGTCATGATGCGACACAAAGCGTCATGATGCGACAATAAGCGGCATGATGCGTCATGATGCGACACGATACGTCACGATGCGACACTAAGCGTCATGATGCGACACCAAGCGTCATGATGCGACACCAAGCGTCATGATGCGACACTAAGCGTCATGATGCGACACTAAGCGTCATGATGCGTCATGATGCAACACCAAGCGTCATGATGCGTCATGATGCGACACTCAGCATCATGATGCGTCATGATGCGACACCAAGCGTCATGATGCGACACCAAGCGTCATGATGCGACACAAAGCGTCATGATGCGACAATAAGCGGCATGATATGTCATGATGCGACACTAAGCGCCATGATGCGACACTAAGCGTCATGATGCGACACTAAGCGTCATGATGCGTCATGATGCGACACCAAGCGTCATGATGCGACACCAAGCGTCATGATGCGACACCAAGCGTCATGATGCAAAACCAAGCGTCATGATGCGACACCAAGCGTCATGATGCGACAATAAGCGGCATGATGTGTCATGATGCGACACGATACGTCACGATGCGACACTAAGCGTCATGATGTGTCATGATGCGACACCAAGCGTCATGATGCGACACCAAGCGTCATGATGCGACACTAAGCGTCATGATGTGTCATGATGCGACACTAAGCGTCATGATGCGTCATGATGCAACACCAAGCGTCATGATGCGTCATGATGCGACACTCAGCATCATGATGCGTCATGATGCGACACTCAGCATCATGATGCGTCATGATGCGACACCAAGCGTCATGATGCGACACCAAGCGTCATGATGCGACACCAAGCGTCATGATGCGACACTAAGCGTCATGATGTGTCATGATGCGACACTAAGCGTCATGATGCGACACTAAGCGTCATGATGCGTCATGATGCGACACTAAGCGTCATGATGCGACACCAAGCGTCATGATGCGAAACCAAGCGTCATGATGCGACACTAAGCGTCATGATGCGTCATGATGCGACACCAAGCGTCATGATGCGACACTAAGCATCATGATGCGACCCTAAGCGTCATGATGCGACACTAAGCGTCATGATGCGACACTAAGCGTCATGATGCGACACTAAGCGTCATGATGCGACACTAAGCGTCATGATGCGACACCAAGCGTCATGATGCGACACCAAGCGTCATGATGCGACACCAAGCGTCATGATGCGACACCAAGCGTCATGATGCGACACCAAGCGTCATGATGCGACACTAAGCGTCATGATGCGACACTAAGCGTCATGATGCGTCATGATGCGACACCAAGCGTCATGATGCGACACCAAGCGTCATGATGCGACACTAAGCGTCATGATGTGTCATGATGCGACACTAAGCGTCATGATGCGTCATGATGCAACACCAAGCGTCATGATGCGTCATGTTGCGACACTCAGCATCATGATGCGTCATGATGCGACACCAAGCGTCATGATGCGACACCAAGCGTCATGATGCGACACCTAGCGTCATGATGCGACACCAAGCGTCAAGATGCGACAACAAGCGTCATGATGCGACACCAAGCGTCATGATGCGACACTAAGCGTCATGATGTGTCATGATGCGACACTAAGCGTCATGATGCGACACTAAGCGTCATGATGCGACACAAAGCGTCATGATGCGACAATAAGCGGCATGATGCGTCACGATACGTCACGATGCGACACTAAGCGTCATGATGTGTCATGATGCGACACCAAGCGTCATGATGCGACACCAAGCGTCATGATGCGACACTAAGCGTCATGATGCGACACTAAGCGTCATGATGCGTCATGATGCAACACCAAGCGTCATGATGCGTCATGATGCGACACTCAGCATCATGATGCGTCATGATGCGACACCAAGCGTCATGATGCGACACCAAGCGTCATGATGCGACACCAAGCGTCATGATGCGACACCAAGCGTCATGATGCGACACCAAGCGTCATGATGCGACACTAAGCGTCATGATATGTCATGATGCGACACTAAGCGCCATGATGCGACACTAAGCGTCATGATGCGACACTAAGCGTCATGATGCGACACTAAGCGTCATGATGCGTCATGATGCGACACCAAGCGTCATGATGCGACACCAAGCGTCATGATGCGACACCAAGCGTCATGATGCAAAACCAAGCGTCATGATGCGACACCAAGCGTCATGATGCGACACCAAGCGTCATGATGCGACACCAAGCGTCATGAAGCGACACCAAGCGTCATGAAGCGACACCAAGCGACACGATGCGTCATGATGCGACACGATGCGTCATGATGCGACACGATGCGTCATGATGAGACACTAAGCGTCATGATGCGTCACGATGCGACACCAAGCGTCATGATGCGTCACGATGCGACACCAAGCGTCATGATGCGACACCAAGCCTCATGATGCGACACCAAGCGTCATGATGCGACACCAAGCGTCATGATGCGACACCAAGCGTCATGATGCGACACCAAGCGTCATGATGCGACACTAAGCGTCATGATGCGACACCAAGCGTCATGATGCGACACGATGTGACACGAAGCGTCATGATGCGACACCAAGCGACACGATGCGTCATGATGCGACACTAAGCGTCATGATGCGTCATGATGCGACACTAAGCGTCATGATGCGACACCAAGCGTCATGATGCGACACTAAGCGTCATGATGCGTCATGATGAGACACTAAGCGTCATGATGCGACACCAAGCGTCATGATGCGACACCAAGCGTCATGATGCGACACCAAGCGTCATGATGTGTCATGATGCGTCACGATGCGACACTAAGCGTCATGATGCGACACTAAGCGTCATGATGTGTCATGATGCGACACTAAGCGTCATGATGCGACACCAAGCATCACATCATGACACTTCATGACACTTCATGACGCATCGTCAAATGACGCTTCATGGCGCATCATGATGTTTCACGACGCATCATGAAGCGTCATTTGACGAATTTGAAATATTTCAAATCTCAAACAGCTTCTGTCAGTCACAATCTGTCACGATCAGTCAGAGGAAAATAATATTTTCCTCTGACTGATGGTTGGTGCTTGATGCAGCAGGGCGTGGCTCGCTGTCATTAGCTTCTTTTGTTTTAACCAATCAGCTCCTTTTAATCTTCTGCCATTTTGCAACTCTGGTTTCGTCTCTGGTTGTTTCAGGGTTTGTTGTGGTCTTCATGAATATTCATGAGACAACTATCATACACTGAGGATATGTCAGTCTATATTACTACTTCTCATCCGGTTAGCTACTAGTAACTCAAATAAGTTAAAGTGTCACATTTTACACAAGTCAACCAAAAAATGATACTAGTTACAACAGGAATATTCAAATTAATAACTACTAGTATTACATTTTTAGAAACTAGGAACATTGCAATAGTTACTAGTAACAATTGTATTGGTATCTAATAAATAATTATTAGTTCCTTATACATTTGACTATTAAAACAAAAAAAGGTTACTCGTACTGTTGAAACAGCAACTAAAATGGAGGTGCTACAGCAGTTTTTCTCATGGATAAAATGTTGAAGCAGCTTGAGGCACCCTGCAGCCTCCACCTCCTACCCTGCAGCCTCCACCTCCTACCCTGCAGCCTCCACCTCCTACCCTGCAGCCTCCACCTCCTACCCTGCAGCCTCCACCTCCTACCCTGCAGCCTCCACCTCCTACCCTGCAGCCTCCACATCCTACCCTGCAGCCTCCACATCCTACCCTGCAGCCTCCACATCCTACCCTGCAGCCTCCACATCCTACCCTGCAGCCTCCACCTCCACAGAATAACCTTGACGTGGACATTTTGACCTTTACTGTGTGTGTGTGTGTGTGTGTGTGTGTGTGTGTGTGTGTGTCTGTGAGGATGGCTCCATTGATTATCATGACATCATCCTCTGATCACATCATTACTAGAGAACATCGTGATCTTTTTTTAAATCCTGTTTCCATCCAAATACCAAAGGAATTTCAAGCCGATGTGAGGAAACAAAGTGATGAGGTGAGTTTCCATCTGCTGGCTTCAGGAAAACAGACTGTCCAATTTTAATGTTCAAATGTTCAATGTCACATGATAGTTCATCTGCAATAGGTCGACATGTATTATAACACTATTATTATCATTATTAATATTGTTATTAACACCAGACTGAATCAGATTGATACCTGACAGAGTACCAGTACAACACAATACATCAATACAACGTGACACAAAGATACACATCCAACGTGTGAGATATTTCAAGGTTTCTGCTGATTGACATACAACGAATGTGTGTCATGGAGAAAATGGAATGGAGGAGATAGAAAAGTGGGGAGTGTTCAGCACCGGTACTGACTCAGCTCAGTAATGGTAAGGTCCTGGAGGATGCTGGATCATCTCACCTGGAAACCTGTTGATGAGAAGCTCCACGGAGCAGACGTTCAGGTCCAGCTGGTCAACGTGGTGCTGGCTGAAGTAGCCGATCTTCAGGTTCCTGAGAGGATCACAGCTTCAGAATGTACCGTGGTACTATGGTAGCACCGTGGTACTATGGTAGAACCGTGGTACTCTGTGACTGGCCATCTTACCGGTGGGAGTGTCTGACTCCGTTGACTGGTGTTAACTCTCCCATCAGCAGTTTGAGCATCGTGGTCTTTCCCGCACCATTTTCTCCAACCTGGACAAACAGGAAACAGGAAGCACACAACAGGAAGTTTATCTGGGATCTAAACTCTTCAACATGTAAAAGAAAACCGACCACAGAGCCAGTGAAGATCCAGTGCAGAATTAAAAATGTAAAGCTAAGAGTGGAATGTCGTGATTAAACCGAGTGGAAAGTGAAGATGGAAGGAGTGGACAATTGAAAAAAGGACACTAAACAGTTTTTACAGAAACATTAGAATGTTAAGAGGGAAAAAGTAGAGAGTTTAAAAGGAAAGAAGGACATACATGACGGTTAAGAAAGGACATACTTGACGGTTTAGAACAGCGGTTCCCAAACTTTTCACAGTCTAGTATCCTTCATACGTTCAACCTCTAGCAGCGTACCCCCTCTGAGCAAACTGTTGACAGTTGCTTGTTGCGTTCCATAAGGAGATGTAAAATGAAATAAAAACGACCTAGATCCAGAACGAAAGTACTCTGTTATGGCGTGCCGGTGGCAGGCACCCCATCGCCAGGGTGCTCATCGTTGGTGCCGTCGGAGAGGGAGACGGCTGTGCAAACTGCATCCAATCGCTGCCTCACTGACCCCGCTCGAGCCCTGGACGGTTTGAAAATGTAATCACTGTTTTTTTGGCGTACCCCCACCGTCACTACGCATACCAAAGTTTGGGAATGGCTGGTTTATAGGGACATGTTGGAGAGTTATGAGGGACGTATTGGACACTTTAGAGGGGCCGTGTGGACTCACGATGCAGATGCGAGAATCCAGATCAGCAGAGACATTGAGGCCATAGAAGAGGCGCTGATCAGGGGAGTAGAAGAACTCCACTTCATCCAGCTGCAGGATGGGGGGGGACAGCTTCTCAAAGTTATCTGGAAACCTACAGACACACACACACACGCACGTCATTTTAAAGCTTAAAAATGATTAACATCAAAACAACCTTTAAGAACATGTTTTCATTCAGCTTCATGTGGCATCCTGTTCAGCTCTGCTCACTTCAACTTTATTTTTTGCCATTAAACTGCCCATGTAGTACCTGTGAGCTACCTAAATGTAAAAATATATTACAAAAAATAAATATTTAACATTTTATTTAGAAAAAAGATGATGGCTATAGAATTTATTCAGTTCTCACACTCAGTTCCTTTCCATATCAATGATCCTTGGTCAATCTCCTGTACCCCCCCATGGCCCCTAGGAGGCAGGAGCCACAGTTTGAGAACCACTGGGTTAGAGACTGAGCATGACAAGTTTCCTTCCTAGCGATGCTTCCTTACTTTAACGTGACTTCCGTCTCCTTTTCGATGGGCTTCATCTCGGGCCTTAACAGAAACAAGACAACTGAGTCAAAAATGAGGAGCTGCTGCCATAACGGAGAAAATTGTTAACAAAATTGAAAAAGTTTTTAACAGTTCGTCTCGTTTTAAAGGTACACCGCAACAACCTCCAATATCTTGATGGGAGTCTGACTTGTTTTTGCGGTTTGAACAGATGTTTAATTCAAAACTCGCACTCACAGCTTCTCCAGCAGCTTCAGTTTGCTCTGCACCTGAGCCGCTCTGTTGGCGTTGTAGCGAAACCTGTCGATAAAAACCTGGAACACAACACAGGCTGGAATTGAAACAGGTCAGAAGAAGAGCTGAACGAAAGGATTAATATATAAATGTAGATCCATTCATTACAATATACCACTCATGTTGTGATTATCGTCATCTCACAGCTTGAAATCGTATTTTAAGTCTTAAATAATGTGTGAATACAAGTCTTAATAATTGACCATAAGAACATAAGACTGAAACCAAATATGATATAAATAGTCGCTGGAGCTTTAGAGAAACCCCAGGTAAGCTCCAATGCTGTACTTCATGTTAGCATTAGCATGTAGCGCCACCTGGATGTGTTCCCTGTACTGCAGCTGAGCGTCGTATTCCCTCTGCTGGTTCTTTAGACGATCCTCTTTGGTCTTAACAAAGTTCTCGTAGTCACCACGGTAACTGTCTAGCCGTTGGGAGTGCAGGTGGATGATGTCCGTCACCACGGCGTTCAGGAAGTTCCGGTCGTGGGAGACAACCAAGATGGTGGACTGCCACGTCTGCAGAGCGCATCAGAAGAATCATAATAAAAGAACCAGGAAGCAGATTGTGGTTAAAGTGGGTACATCATAACAGAGAGGAAACAGGAGAGATGAAGACATGCAGACAGGAGGAGAAGACCCACCTGAAGGTAGTTCTCCAGCCACAGGATGGCTCTGACATCCAACATGTTGGTCGGCTCTGGAACAGGAACACACAGTAGTTAGAAAACTGAGTAGTACTGCAATAATGGTAGCACCTGGGGCAGGAACACCTAGTGGGAGTGCAATCCTGGTACCACCTGGGGCTGCAACCCCAAGTAGTACTAGTGGTATAGAGCTCAGAACTTTGAGGATCAGTGTGGTTAAAGAGCACAGATGTCATGGACTGAAGGATCATTTTAAAGCAGGAGAACAACAAGAAACCCTGATGACGCCAAAACGCGGAATCCACGCAGTTAACCAACAAGTTTAAATCTTTATTTATTATCATCAATATTTGTATAAAAGTTCTGACTCACCATCCAGTAGCAGGAGGTCGGGCCTGGAAGAACAGACAGCAGACATTTAGAACAACCACAGGATTGTTTTTTTTCGAGGATATCGTCCCTCTTTTTCACCAGATGAAAATCCTGTTCTGATGGAACCCAAACAGAACATTGTTCTAGTGCTGACGTGAGCACCAGGGGGTGCTGGTGAGTTAACGACTGCATCACGTCTGTCACTTGGCGATTTTCAAGTAAAATTTGCTGCCACAAATAGGGTAAACAACCAAAACTAAAAAGAAATCAGAGGTTGTAGGTTGGTACGGGATGTTTACCAATTTCTCTTTTTCTCGTGTTTTAGCAATAAGTGAGAGAGAGCGTGAGAAACAGAGAGAGACGGAGACAGACAGAGACTCGGTTTGATGCTCTTTGCATCTGACTGCGTCATTGTTTTACAATTATATTATAATGTTCATCTTATTTGGCCCAATTTCAGAAGTTATTTCTTTTTTTCTGTTCACACTCAAATCTCTGACTTATGTGGCAATGAGTTGGCAACTCTATAAAGTTAGAACAGCTCAACGAGCCCAATTAGTCAAATCCTGATTGTATTCCACAATGAGAATCTGTTCCACCCATTCAAGGTCAGTTTAATAATAAAAAATATCTGAGATGTAAATGAAGCCAGAAGGTTGATCTTTCTAGAAGAACAGAGACTCACCTGGCGAACAGCGCTCGGGCCAATGCCAGCCTCATCCTCCAGCCGCCAGAGAACTCTCTGGAAAGACATCAAGCAGCGTTACACACACACACACACACACACACACACACACACACACACACACACACACACACACACACACACACACACACACACACACACACACACACACACACACACACACACACACACACTCTTACTTGGTGGTCTGCTGTTGCATTCTGGGAGAGAATCCCAGACCAGCCAGGATGACGGAGGCTCTGAATGGATGACACAGAAGAGGAAGATCAGCCCGACACTTTCAACACAAACTGCATCAAACTCATCATGACGTGTGTGTGAGTTCTGATCCGTCGTCATGGTGACCGTTCCAATGAGTTCTGCAGTTACCGTGCTGGAGCCTTGTCCGCCTCCATCTCCTCCAGTTGGGCGTAAATCTCCGACAGACGGACGCTCCCCATGCTGTCTGCCCTGAGCGACATAAAGACAAATTAAAATGTTTAAATCGCTAATTTGGAAGCGAGGCAGGTGAGGTTGTGATGGAGACACACAACAAATATTAAAAGAGCTGGGTGAATCTATATAGATATATTGACATTTTAAACATAACAAACTTGCAACAAAAATATTTCACCAAACAAATTCACTCTAATACAGAAATGTCAACGTTTCACTTCATTTGTGTCTATAGTGGTTTTTAATTCAAACAGTTGCATGACTTCCAAATGAAGTATTGATATGACAACTTTGAAATTGATAGAGACATTGAAGCAGTCTACATGGGCGTGTGTGCATGCTCTCTCACGTTCCAGCTGCGATGCGGGCGTTGAGCAGCCGCTCCTCCACCAGCAGCGCCTCCCGCAGGACGTCGCTCTCCAGGACGCTCTGCAGCGCCCCCGTGTCGTCACCGGCCACTTCCTGCTCCACGTGCAGGATGGAGATGTGGGCGGGGACGTGGAGGCTGCGGCTCGCTAGCATTTTCAGCAGTGTGGTCTTACCCAGACCGTTCCGACCAATCACGCCGTAGCGTCGGCCAGCGGCCAGCGATAGCTCCGCCCCCTGCAGGAGGGACCTGCGGCCAAACAGAATGTTCCGTAAAGAGGCATGTGAGGGATCCTTCTGTAGTAAAAATCACTTTAAATGTGTTCAGGGCCACACTTTGACTTTTAGAAGTGTTTGTCAAGCTAGCAACCATGCATTAGCTTTTGGTTGCCGAAATGCAAGCATTTTATAATTGAGTGAGATGAGAAGATATGTCGATCGATAGATGGATATTCAAACAGATCACGAGTTAAACCGGGGTGGCCCACCACGAGGCAACCAGACCTCAGAAGATGGTTGAAATCGGTGCACAGGGCAACTGCTATCGTCGAGCCCTGGGGTTAGTGATGCAACGGCGCTCAGTGAGCCAATCAGAAAGCAGCTTCATTACGGACAGAAACATGCTGACATCCAGGGTTTATAACGTGGGAGTTGTAGTTCAACAAAGAGCGGTCATTTCTTATTTCAGCCCCCCCCCCGATAGTGTTTCACAAGCTGGACAACAAACATGTCAGCAAGGTAGCATTATGCGAGCAGCCCCGCCCCCAGCACAAATGAACTCACCTCTCGCCAAAGGAAACGTCAAAGTTCTCGATTCTAATGTCGTAGCTGCGGTTCCGTCCTGATTGGTCGACACGGTTGTCCTTTTTGCTGCTTGCCTGACTCGCCGATGCCTCTTCCAGGACCCTGTGTGTGTGTGTGTGTGTGGGGGGGGGGGGGGGTACAGGCGTTCAGACTACAGACAGATAGCAACACATTGTGTGTTTTGCACCAGCCCTGTGGACGTACAGCGGCGAGGAGCCTTTCTGAGAGTCCTTCTCGTTCCTCCGCTCGTGTTTGGCCTTCAGCTTGGCCTCAGCCTTCTCCAGCTTCTTGGCGTTGACCGTCTGGACGGCGAGACAGGAAGTGTAAAACAGAACACCAAATGAGAGCGCTTCCAGCACACAACAGGCTGATCAATACAACACCTAAGTCCTACCGTGTTCTGAGACCTCTTCAACATCCAGATGCCCTGAACATCTGTAGCAGCTGAGAAGAAAGGAGGCATTCGTTTAAGAGAATTGAGATTAGATAAAACTATGCAAGACAAAAAAATTGAGAAATCATTAAAATAAATTGAATATGTGTACACATATAAACGGAATACAGTCCAGTACTAACAGTACATAGCAGTAGTGTGTAGTAATAATACACAATGTTAATACTAGTAAATATACCGGTTTAGAAAATATGTGTGTAGGTGTATGGTGTAAGTATATGTATCTATAATGGGGGGGTGGTAGCTCTAATCTAAAGGTTGCTGGTTGGATCCCAGGCTCCTCCTGCTAGCATGCTGTAGTGTCCTTGAGCAAGACACTTAACCCCTAATTGCTCCTGATGGCTGCGTCCGTCGGTATTTGAATAATTGTAAGTCGCTTTGGATAAAAGCGTCTGCTAAATGACTAAATGTAAATGTAATGTAATGTATAATCTGGTGAAATAGCAGGATAGGACAATGGTACTAATGGGGATAATATTAGTAGTAGTAATAATTGTAGTACCACTAATAATAATAATAATATAAATATAGCTGCAGGTAGCAATGCATGGGGTCCATGTTAGTTGCAGCAATTGAAGACAGTTTAATTAACCGTGGTTATAATGAGCTGCACTTTGTTCAAAGGAGAATAAAAACAAATCACAGCGCCTTAAGTGTCATACCCTCCACATATATACCAAATTGGAGGATGATGTCACAATTCAGCTCAGCTCAGCTCCACTACTTCAAGTGCCTCTGCTGCACTACTTCCGGTTCTTTTCATTCATTCCGAAAAACGTTGCTTTTTTTCGTAACTCCTCCGACGGATATGATCCAATGTTCATCAAACCTGGACTGCCCCAAATACAGTTCATTCGTTTTGTGTCCCTTCATCTGGAGAACGGCTAAGAGTATAATAATAATCTGATCAAACACAAAAGGGTTCCTGCACTTTGTGCTGGACCTCAATTATAATGGCAGGCACAAGTTGAGATATGCTACACAGGGAATAGAACCCCCAACCCTGCAGTGTCCGTGCCTTGCTCTTACCAGATTCTGTAGAGATCTGGGAGAGCTGCACAGGGGCGTCCAGCAGAACCTGCTTCTCTGAGCTGTGGCAGTTATTACTAAGATGAGAGAAAAGTTTAGTTAATTAAAAATGTATTATTCATTTATTTAAAGTTTATTATTCGTTTATTATTCTGTGACTGCTGTATGGGAAAATACAGCACTCACAGACGCAAAACAGTGCAAGTCAAAAAAGGGATAAGAATAAGAACATAAAATAAAAGTAAGATGTACACATGCAATTATATGTACACATCTACTCACAGAGTTAAAATGGAGTAGCGCTGTTCTAACTGGTAGCAAGGAGCAGAGAACACACTCAACCTCCACAACCCTTCTACACATTCAGTCATTATGCTGCTGAAAACAGCCTCTCTGACGACTCCTGAAATGAGTCCTTTAAACCTGTCTTGACTCTAGCATTCTCCAGACTCTTACAGCTTGAGCGTGTTGAACATCTGGAGGCAGATGTCTCTGACGTCGTCCTCGTTCTTACAGTCCGCTGACACCTCCTGCAGGACTCCCCCGATCGCCTCGTAGACCTCCTCTCCATCCTCAAAGTCCGCCCCGCCGCTGGCCAAGACACCTGCGGACCGTGCGCGCACACACACAGACACGCGCACGTCAGTAGGGAAGTGGAAGCCTCAGGCCCTGCGTTAATCAATGTCTTTCTCAATAACATTTCTGCGGGGTAGAGGGCCTGACTCTTTATGGAAGGAAAGTCTGTGAGGAGCTTTTTGACAGAACCCTCTCCGGACACTTTATTAAAAGCATGTAAAGAGGCTTAAGGTCAGTGCAGCATCCCCAACAAGTGCAGGAGAACTGAGGCTAGTGCTTCTGGGCATGACTGTAGACTTGACAGGCAATAGAGCCCCTAACCCTGCAGTGTTAGGGCCTTGCTCTACCCAATATGTTGACACCCCAGGGTCTGGGTTAGATCTTTGGGTCAAACCTCTGCTTGGCCAGAAGAGTGATGGGATTACACTGAGCTAAGTTCATTTGGGCTGAATCTTGCCAGGTAGCACCCTCTCCCTGCGGTTAACTCTTTGACTGTAGCTAATTCTGGTCAGGTCAGGTCAGGTCAGCTCAGGTCAGGTCAGGTACTTGGCTCGCCAGCTCAAACCCGGGTAGTGCCGGGTTAGTCAGCCTCCGGGGCGAGTCATGGCTGGTTAGCCGGACGCATGCTAGCATGCTAGCCGGTTCACGTGGTAAAGGACTAACAGGCGGAATAAACACCACCCGACGGCGGACGTTTACAGAGAGTGTCCGGTTGATAAAAGGCGGAGCGTGTCTCCGGTTCTTACCTGTGATGTAGTCAAACACTTCTTGGTCGATTTGAGGAAACTCGCTCTTCAGAATGTCCACGTACGCCGCCATGATACACCGGCCCTGGCTGCGGAGAGCCCCGCGCATGCGTACACGTGCCTATGCGTTGACGCGGTGCACCATGGATAATGTAGTGTTTAGGCCCGGAACTGAAACGAACGACCACAAAGCGAAAATGGTGATTCATTAGTTAGATCATAGTGTTCTGTTTTTACAAGATGAGGACATGTTTTACATCTTATTCTGTGTTCACAATAATAATAATAATAATAACAATAATAATAATAATAATAATAATAATAATAATAATAGATAGCTACGATATTCATCCCCGAGAGGAAATTACAAACAATTATAGTAATCATAGTCATCATAATAACAATAATAATGTTTATTATATTATTATAATCTTGTTCACGGGTGGAGATAGAAGATAAAACAACAAGCCACAAACTACTCTGCTCTGTTCTGCGCCTGCGCAGCTCCATCAGAGCGACGGGGTGGAGGGCTAGCATTAGCAGTTAGCTCTGTCTGTAATGGCGGCCTCGGTGCTACTCGGGGCCGTGGACAACACCGGAGCCAACCTTCCGGTCGGGAGTAACGCCGGGAATGTTTTGGTCGGGAGCAACGGATTGGGAGCGGCTGGTCCGGCGGGCCCCGCGTCTTGGAATCGCTCCCTGGACCGGGCATTGGACGAAGCTTCAGCCACCGGCTGCCTCAATCTGAGCGGCAGGAAGCTGAAGGAGTTTCCCCGGAGCGCCGTGAATCACGACCTGGCGGACACCACTAGGGCCGGTGAGTGGGCTCCGACACGGAGAGTGGGGGACCAGGGCCAGTGTGGTGGGGGATCAGGGTCGGTGAGTGGGCTCCGACACGGGGAGTGTGAGAACCAGCAGGGCCGGTTAGAGGGGAACCAGGGCCGATGGGGGGAACCAGCAGGGCCGGTGAGTATACACCAACACGGGGTGTGTCGGGGAACCAGCAGGGCTTGACAAGCTGGAAGTGGGCTCTCTGGAGGTTCCTCAATCTGATGGAAACGAGGCCCGTTCCCAGATCTAGATTTGGGGTCTGCGGGCGGCAAGACCGGTAATCCAGGCCGGGAGAAATGTGAGGAATGAGGCTGTGTGTTTATGACATTCAGCCTCGAGACCCAGTGGTGGCAGAGGTTTGAAGGCTGGTCCTGGTACCTGGCTATCCTCCTCCAGACCAGTGGCTCCCTCCTCAGCCCTCCTGCTCTGACACACATTGTTCGTGAATCAGGTGTAAAAGTGGAGTTGCAGCTGCAACCAGCAGAACACAGAGAGAGGTGGGTGACTGGAGGACAGGGCTGGTAACACTGATTCAGAAGCAGAATGTGGCTGACCAGGGCATGGAGACTGGCTGTGCCTCGTTTCTACCTGAATGTCGCTGCTCTGCATTCCAGGTTAGGGTTAGGGGTGGTGTGTAGATCAGAAGGATGGGATAGCTTTACTCTCTGGTCTGATGGCAAACTGCACAAGTCTGTCAGCCTGACATTCTGTGTGGGGTTTTTTCTCTTCAATTTTTAACTCTTTGCTATTCCTTTCCTATTTATGACCACCTCTCGCATCTCGTTACACACTTTCTGCAGAGCCCATGATGTTCTGAAGACACTGTGTTGTTTGTATTAACGAGATGTTCCTCAAACAGAAAAGGCAGTGATATAACCCGTTTCCTTATAGTTTCCAGCCAGGCAATGTCTGTCTGTCTGTCTGTCTGTCTGTCTGTCTGTCTGTGTGTGTGTGTGAGAGTGTGTGAGAGAGAGAGACAGGAGGGGTGCAATCTGATGCTGAGTACCGATCTGATCCATCACTGTTACTATAAAGTACAGACTTAGTTTGGGCTCATCAGAGCAGTGATTCTCAACATATTTCGCATCAAGGATCCTTAGTTTGATCCACTTCAGGTCACAGACCCCATTTGATCAGATTTAGGCTCTTGGATTTGGAACTTGGTTTAGTGTCTCTCCTCTAGTCAGGGAGATAACAGTGAAATTAGGATCCGAACAGTACGATCAGTGATATCTGATGCCAGTGTTTGTAACTGTGTGTGAGAAGCAGTGTAACGCAAATGGCAAACTCTATTCATCAATCACATTTGATAAAGATGGAGGCTCATTGTGCTTTTCATGAATTATAAATAAAATAAAAAGATAAAGAGGAAAGAGATAAACAGAAGATATAAATGGACAAATAAGGAAAAAGAAAAGAACTGAGATTTAAGGATGACTGAATGAGGCTCAGAGGCCCTTCAGCTTGAGGCGACTGCTGCTCTGCTCTGTGTACAGAGCCAACTGGGGGGGGGGGGGGGGGGGGGAGAGAGAGAGGGAGAGAGAGAGAGAGAGAGAGAGAGAGAGAATTTGGTATTTCTCCAGGCGTTGCATTGTGCTATGCCAGGGAAAGAAAGATGCATTAAGAAAAAAGAGACTGCTGGCTGGGCAGGCTTTAAAACTGTCTGTCTGTCGGTTTGCCTGTCTATCTGTCTGATCTTCGTTCAGTGTCCCTTTTGGGCAACACGATAGAGGGAAAAAATGTGAGGTGCACTAAATTAGGTGTATGTCTTTCTGACAGGAGGGGGTGAGATAACTGAACAACAGTGTAAAACTGTCTTACCAAGTTTTAACTATCACCAATACAGATGTCTAATATACACCGATCAGCCACAACATTAATCCAGGGACAGGTGAAGTGAAGAACATTGGCACCTGTCAAGGGGTGGTATATATTAGGCAGCAAGTGAACAGTCAGGTTTTTAAGGTGATGTGTTGGAAGCGGGCAAAATGGGCAAGCGTAAGGATCTGAGCCATTTTAACAAGGATCACATTGTGATGGCTCCACAACTGGGTCAGAGCATCTCCAAAATGGAAAACAACAGTCTTTTTTTATTGGAATTTACAGTCCGCTTATCTTATTTAAACACGTGTGAACTAGGAATGTTAAAATGTGCCGACTAAACGACAGACTGTCTCTCTGTGTCAACAGAGAATTGACAACTTTTTTTGTTTTGTTTATTTTAATTTTTTTTGTAATGACCTATTCAAGAATTTTATTAGTCCATTGCATACAGGCATGCTGTGAAAAAGCGTTCAAAATGTTCTAAAAGCACAACTGTTTTCCAAAATAGCCAATTTAAAACATTCAAAATACAATAAAGATACGGACAGTACTGTTTTCCAAATGGGAGAGGGAGCGAGTGTGCACCTGCACTACCACCGCAGTGTTTGCTGCAGGAGTTTTGCTTTTTCACATTGTGTGCTTGAAAATGGCATCTTGGCTTCAGATTGGGAGGGTCTTACCAAACCCTGCGGCGCAATGAAAACAATGAAAGATCCCGTGAATTGGATCCCGGCCTCTGCACGATCCGTCAGGCGTGTATTTACTCATTTATATATTTATATTTACTTAGGCATATTTATTTTATTTGCGTGCTACATCCACATACATCCTCTTTGTGCATGCAAGTGAATGAGCTGCTTGCCCTGCTGCTCCGTCTAGTGCTCTCAGTGGGTGTGGACCAGGACCGCACCGGGTGACTTCTACTGGACCTTCCCTTGCCCCATCTTTTCCGCCATTATCGTGGCATGATTCATAAGGTTCAAGATTGATATTTTCCTGAATGTAGCTGCATTTGTGAATCGTGAAACACTACTGGTGCTAGAAAGGTTATCCCTGTAATTTACCGGGAACTATGTGTGAAAGGGGCTTGGCCTATGGCATAGCCGTCAGAGCTGAAAGAAATACATAAGTCTAGTCCGTCTGGTTCGATCCCACAGAAGAGCTACTGCAGCACAAAGTGGTGGAACAGTGAATGTTGCTATGATAGAAAGGTGTCAGAACACACAGTGCATGGCAGCTTGCTGCGTATGGGAGCTCACAGTGTCCATGCTGACCCCTGTCCACCCCTGAAAGCACCTACAATGGACACATGAGCTTCACAACTGGACCATGGAGCAATGGAAGAAGGTGGAGGTCTGATGAATCTTGTTTCTTCTACATCAGGTGGATGGGTGGGGTTAGGGTCCGATCCCATGGAGCATGTATGGGATGTGCTGGAACAACAAGCCTGATCCATGGGGGCCCACCTCCATCTTCCAGGACTTAAAGGATCTGCTGCTTACGTCTTGGTGCCAGAAAGCACAGGACACCTTCAGAGTCTGGTGGAGTCACTGCCTCCACCTCACAGCTGTTTTGAGTACACAAGGGGGAGCTACACAGTTTTAGTGTTATTAGTGGTGTTTTTAATGTTGTGGCTGATCGGTGTAGTATGTAATGAAATGTTCACCATTTATAGAGGAAAGGGCATGCCGCAAATTAATAAGCTTGTAAATGAAATAAAAAGATGTCATTATGAGTCCAGAGATCTGAACCGTGTTGCTCTACACAGCTGTATTCCTGCTGTTCAGGCTGTACACACTGACCTTTCACTTTAAAGAAAAAACGTTTTTTATTTTTATTTTTTTTGTGTTTTTATTTTTTATTTTTTAATCTAAACCCTTATTTGTCATTGGGGGTCTATCGAGTGACTGCAATCAGAATCTTTTAAATGATTCCAGTATTGAGAGAATGGCTGCCGTCTCTCCCTGCACAACGTGCTGTGATCGCTCGAGGTATCCATCTCCAAGCAGCCACATGGAGTCACGCTGGAAAAACTCTGCAAGTGCCTTTCACCTGATGTCCAGTTGGAGTTAGGACACGCTGCCCTAGTCAAAGCAGATTGTTTTTCAGATTCAAATTCTTTATTGGCAGGAAAGGTGATGATGATAAACTAAATAATATCAGTATTATTCAAGGAAAGGTACCAAAACATGAGTAAACAAATCAAAGTATCATGTACTTTACTCGTCTGTCTTCTGTCCCCTCTGTGCCTGCTGGGAGGTCCAGGAAGCAGCCGTCACCATGGTGATGTGTACTTCCTGTTGGCCAGATTCCCACACAGCTGCACAGATACAGTACAAAATAGAATTGTTTGGAAACGGAAGGCACACTGTCCTTCATCGTTCTAAGAAATGTAACTTTCATCTGTTGTGCTTTATAAATAAATTGGATTATTCAATTTTATGTTTCGACCAAAACTCTTGCTTCTGTTGTGGAACTGGCCGTGATGTTCCAGACCTCAGAACGTTCTGTGTGAGGATATGATGCGATACCACAGTGACGTGAGTTATGGCCTCAGTCTGTGCTCCACATGACAACAGAAGGATCTCTGTAGCTCCTCTCTCTCTGTCTTACTCTCTGTCTCCTTCCATCTCGTTCTGTAGCTCCTCTCTCTCTGTCTTACTCTCATCTTCTTCCATCTCGTTCTGTCGCTCCCTCTCTCTCTGTCTTACTCTCTGTCTCCTTCCATCTCGTTCTGTAGCTCCTCTCTCTGTCTTACTCTCGTCTCCTTCCATCTCGTTCTGTCGCTCCCTCTCTCTCCTACTCTCCGTCTCCTTCCATCTCGTTCTGTCACTCCCTCCCGCTGTCTTACTCTCCGTCTCCTTCCATCTTGTTCTGTCGCTTCCTCTCTCTCTGTCTTACTCTCCGTCTCCTCCTATCTCTTTCTGTACCTCGATCTCTCTCTCTTACTCTCCGTCTCCTATCTCTTTCTCTGTCCCTCCCTCTCTCTCTGTCTTACTCTCCGTCTCATTCCATCTTTCTCTGTCCCTCCCTCTCTGTCCCTCTTTCTCTCTCTCTCTCTCTCTCTCTCTCTCTCTCTCTCTCTCTCTCTTAGCTCTGTCTGTTCCTGTCTTTCTGTCTCTCTCCCTGCCTCACTTTTTCTCCCTCTGCCTTTCTGTCCCTCCCTGTTATCAGTAGATAATTTAATCAAAGGTTATTATAGTTGTCTCTCTCTTCCCGCCTCCCTCTCGATCTGTCTATCTCCATCTCTCATTAAAGGTCAAAGGTCATTCAGACTTCCATAGTCGCTCTGTATCCTGAGAACGACAATAGACGATTGTAATAATTGACGATTTCCTTCAGAAAGTTTTGTGTTGCCGCTGGTGGTAGTTGATGCTATGTTTAGCCAGCCATGTTATTTTTAGCCTGTGAGATGACAACACCCAGAGCTGCCACTCCTTTATCATCCCTCCACCATTCTGTGTTTCCCTGTCACACTCTCTCTCTCTCTCTCTCTCTCTCTCTCTGCCCAGCCAGCAGTCTCTTTTTTCTTAATGCATCTTTCTTTCCCTGGCATAGTACAATGCAACGCCTGGAGAAATACCAAATCTCTCCTTCATGCTCTCTCTCTCTCTCTCTCTCTCTCTCTCTCTCTCTCTCTCTCTCTCTCTCTCTCTCTCTCCCTAAGCTATACAGGAATATTAATATGAATAATTCTATTGTCAGTTCCATTTTTGTTGTGTAAAATAACTTGTATGTGACCAAGAGATGTATTTTTTCCGTTAGCAGTCGACTAGTTTGAGTTTTTAGTGTTTTTTGTACATTGTTTACTCCAAGCTCATCACAATTTAGTGAAAAAAAACACTTTGACACACAAAGGACGCCAGAGGGAGTCAGATGTCAATTAAGGAAGTATCGGAGTATCACACAGTTCCCTTTCAGAAGTGCATTCACGGTACACCTAAACAGAAACTCAGTTTATTTTATTTACAACCTTGATTGCTGTTTAAATGTTTCCTTGCGGCTGAGTTTGTAGTTTGAATTACAGATTTATGAAGCATCTAAGCAAAGCAGTGTTCATGGAAACAATCTGAATCCCAACTTCTTTCATGTTGAACTATAATCACACTGCTGCTGTGATTAAATGGGACATCTGGTCATCGGAGGGTCGCTGGTTTGATCCCCAGTGTCCACTGAATCCCTCACTGCTTTACCTTTTTAACCTGAAATCTGAAGCGCAGTAATAACGTGGAATATTTCTGTAAATTCTGTTTGTGGATTCTACCGGCACATAGGGTGAAAATATCCCGCTGGACCACCAGGCCGGCGCTGATGACGGGCCCCGTCGTGTATTTAAGTTCACTTGGTGTGACAGTATAGGGATGAGGCTATATTGACTAAATCAAATATTACAATGTTTTGGATGAATACTTCAATATTGATGTTTTGACAATATTTTGCGGCTTGCAAATGATATTTACACACTAGATAGCCAATCATTAGTATTGTGGATATTATGACTATTGATTAGAACATAACAGTCTATGAATTAAAAAAAACAAAACACCATTTCTTTAACATAATGCAACTTATAGACATATTTCATTATATTGCAATATTACCGGAACAAAAATCCCAGAACAGACCTACTTGATCTATTTTAATATTATTATTATATCAATATATGACCCAGTCATAGAACAGCATGTACATTTCTGTGACAGAGGAAAATCTGTGAAAGGAAATCTTCTTTTCTTTGACAGAACTTGAACTCTGTCACTCAGAATCAGTAAATCCTGGTTCCACAGTGAGACTCACAGCATTGTCTTATGTTGATGGTTTAGTTTGGAGTACTGATAGACAATAAAAGTGAATATTATATATTATTCATAATGTATATATTTTGTGTTTGTGTGTAGATGTGTCCCGTAACCGCCTGTCGGAGCTTCCTGTGGAGGTGTGTTTGTTCGTGTCCCTGGAGACTTTGAACCTCTATCAGAACTGTCTGCGCTCGCTACCGGACAGCATGATCAACCTGCAGGCCCTGACCTACCTCAACATCAGGTACACCCCCACCCCGACCTACCTCTACATCAGGTACACCATCACCACGACCTACCTCTACATCAGGTACACCATCACCACGACCTACCTCTACATCAGGTAGTTTGTCTCATTGAGATTCAGAATCTCTTTTAAGGGAATACCGGGCAGAGGATGCTGCAAGAGGAAACTTAAGCAAACACATAGAACTTTTAAGTCTGTGCTCATTGATGGAGAGGGGGTGATCAGAGAGAGAGTCCTGGAGAAAGTCTCCCCATTATGCATGGTTTCATTCCATAAGGATGAAATCAATTAAAATGAAATAAAAACACACTGTTCTGGTGCACCGATTTTGGTTACCCCATCGCTGGCACGCACATCTTCGGTACCGTCGGAGAGGGAGACAGTATTGTGTAATTCTTTGTAATTTGTAAATTTAAAACATTGAAAAATGTAATTTCTATTTAATTGTAAACGAGCAGCCAAGCCCCTACTTCTGAGCCAATGGGGATTGAGCTTTACTCAGGGTCTGTTTTATTTACTCTGTAAACTTTCACTGATTTCACCTTATCACTCCACTAAAATCTGTTTCTGAACAAATTTGAGGTGAGAAATAATCAATCCAGTTGCTGAATCTTCCCTCATTTAGATCTACAAGGATCATTTAAAGGTTAGCTCTGACTTTCGTTGCATTTTGTTTACAGCCATTACTTTGTCATTAGTTGACATTATTTTACACTTTGGTCACGTCTCATATGAACATTCAACATATATATATATATATATATATATATATATATATATATATATATATATATATATATATGGGGGGGGGTGTTCACATGAGGCATTGGGCGGTGCGCTACACTCCATTGGCGTGTATTGGTTGCTTGGCCCAGGAGCTGCACCGGGTCAAGACGAGCGCCAGCTCAAACTGATGCTGTGTTCCATGGGAACTCAGAAAACTGTAATTTGTATCTTACACGACGAACCTGGACCCGGTGCATCGCTGCAATTTGTACCGTCACAGACCAGGAAATCATCAGCCACAGTTATATATGTCCAGGCTTGGTCACTGGCATCCAGAGACTTGTGCGTCGACTGCAAAGCAGTAGCTTTGCGTAGCATTCAATATATTTACGCTTGTTCCAGAGACAGCAGGAGCCGATGCTGCGTTTGATGGAGACTTGAAGATTGGAACTTGTGCTGCGATTCACAGAGCCCTGAAAACTGTAATCAGTTACAGAAGGAGTGATGGCACCGCAGGAACTTTGTCATCAGGCGTTTTGGCACAGAACAGTTCTGGGGACTCCCTGAGGGGAACTAGGAGCTGGGGAGCTCCCCTGAGAACTATTGGCCCATTGAGGGCCTAGCTTTTCTGGTTGCACACCCAACAGGGTTTCAGCATGAGTTCCGTGTTGTATTTACTCTGTAACCTTCCCTGATTTCACCTTATCAGTCCATTAAAATCTGTTTCTGAACAAAGGTGAGAAATAATCAATCCAGTTACTGAATCTTCACTCAAATTCGATGGATATGGTGTAATTTAAAAGTTAGCCCAAACTTTCATAAGACCCAACCTTGCATTGGGGAGCACACAGGGATTACAGGGCGTACGTTAATTCATTCAATGAACGATGCCACTTGACCAGCGAGGGACCGCAGACTTAGGTTTGGACCAATCGCCGTGCACTGACATCACTGAAGGTTCCTCTTGTGCCGGTCGGGCCCTGCTCTGGAGTAAGAGCTTTAAAAAATCCTCAAAACGGAGTTCTCAGAACTACTAACATTCCTAGTTCCTGCAGTGCGGAAACAAAAAAGTTGCTAGAAATATGAAAAGGTTCCTGCGGTGCGGAAACGCCTGAGGTTTTGTCACAAACTTTTGGGCGAACCGTCCTTCTTTTATGTCCGTTCTGCAAGTTCTAGGAACGGTCGGCATTCATGAGGCCCAACGATTAAGTGACATAACCTTAGGTAACGTAAGTGCACAGTGATTGGTCCAGATGTAGGTGCACGGTGATTGGTCGAACAAATTAGCCAATGCAGAGTATTTGGTGTTTTTCTGTCAAAAGATTAAAAAAAAAAACCTCAAAAACGGATGTACATACCCTACCTCTACATCGCTGTGCTTTGGTAACGTGGCACCCTGTTACCTCTGTAGTACCGTGGTAGTACTACGGTCCTGAATCAGAACTGTGTGCTTTCAGTCGGAACCAGCTGTCGGTACTTCCTGCCGTAGTCTGCACTCTCCCTCTGAAGGTTCTCATCGCCTGCAACAACAAACTGGTTTCTCTGCCGGAGGAACTGGGACAGCTGAGACACCTGACTGAACTGGTGGGTCCCTGCCTGTCTGACTGTCTTTCTGTCTGTCTGCCTGTCTCTATGTTAAGAGAAATGTGAAGTGAAGTGAGGTGAGGGCGGAAGCGGGAAGTGAAGCTGTATTAAATAGGAAGGGCTTCCAGGAAATGAAGTTGTGCTAAACAGGAAGTGCTCTCTCTCAAACAGGATGTGAGCTGTAATGAGATCCAGACGTTACCGGCTCAGGTGGGTCAGCTGGAGACTCTGAGGGAGCTGAACATCAGGAGGAACCAGCTGGTCCAACTTCCTGCAGGTACACACTACTATTAGTACTACACACTACTACTAGTACTACACAACGCTACATAGACCTGTCTGTCTCCCCACAGAGCTGTCTGTCCTCCCCCTGGTGCGTCTGGATTTTTCCTGTAATAAAGTCACTTCCATCCCGCTGACGTTCAGACACCTGCTGCACTTACAGACCATAATACTAGACAACAACCCCCTTCAGAGCCCCCCGGCACAGGTACTCCTTACACTGTGCACTGTGTACTGTACTGTATCAATTGTACTGTATTGTATACTGTACATTGTACACTGTACTGTGTACTATACTTTGTATGCAGTATGCTGTATATTGTATACCATGTACTGGACACTGTACTGTACATTGTACACATTATACTGTACTGTAAACTGTACTGTATACTGTACTGCACAATGTACACAGCAGTAGATTACTGCACTGTACACTATGTACTGTACATTGTACACAGCATACTGTACATTGTATACTGTACAGTGTGTAAATGATGTACTGCTCACTATGTACTGTATTGTGCATTATGTACTGTACACTGTGTACTTTGTACTATTAACTATATGCTGTACTACACAGCGATACACAGTGTACTGTGCATTGTATACTGTACAGTGTACCATATACTATGTACTGTCGACTATGTACTCTATACTGTATTGTGCACTATGTGCTGTACACTATGTGCTGTATACAATGTCATTTACACTATGAACTGTATGCTGTACTACACAGTAATAGACATTATACTGTACATTGTATACTGGACAGTGTGTAAATGATGTACTGTACATCATGTACTGTGTACTGTACACTATGCACTGTATACTATGTACTGTATACTGTATTGTGCACTATGGACTGTACTGTACACTACACGTATACCTACTGCAATAAATGTATCTGTAATAAAATTTGAGCTTCAAATGGTACATAATGAGTTTTCTGAAACATACTCCTGTCCTTCAGGTGTGTATAAAGGGGAAGGTCCACATATTTAAATATCTAAACATGGAGGCCACCAAGATGACCTCTGACCTCCAGGACTATGATAGAAGAACGCTGACCTTCAACAACTGGTGAGTAGGAGGAAACATTCAGTGGTGTTCTGTATGGGACGCCACACTCCGGTTCATTACTCAGACAATTTATTAATTCGTTGTTAAAAGAATATATATTAATTGACTACTATCCATTATGAATAGTGCTCTTAGTATTATTATTATTATTATTATGATTATGAGATCATTACCATTATTTTCTCTTTCTCTATCTCACCAGGCTTATACTTAAGGTCACAGATTTTATTTTTAAAATGCACTGTTCTGTAAACTTCTGTTGCTCTAACACCTGCCTGCCTGCCTGCCTGTCTGTCTGTCTGTCTGTCTGTCTGTCTGTCTGTCTGTCTGTCTGTCTGTCTCAGTGCTGATGAGTTGTATCCTGGTCGGCCGTATGGCGCTCTGGACTCAGGATTCAACAGTGTTGACAGCGGAGACAAGAGATGGTCCGGGAACGAGGTCCGACAGTTCACTCCTCCCTACGTAGTAAAATCTATATATTTCACTACTCCCTACGTGGTAACATCTATATATTTCACTACTCCCTACGAAGTAAAATCTATATATTTCACTACTCCCTCCGTTGTGAAATATGTAGTTAAAGTGGAAATGTACTTAATATTAAATTCTCTAACCCCGAGCCGCCACACCACCAATGCCATCAAAAAAAAAAACAAATTTACAAATTGAATTTATCCAGTGGCATTTTTCTACTACACATTTATGGGATGCGATGTGTATTGAGTGTTTAGTTTAAACTTCATAAAAATGTAACTTTTGGAACAATCAGCCTCATCACCTCACTACACAACATTACAAACTGTATGAGTGACATTCTACCATAACAGTGAGCGCTGCCTGCTCAGTGCTGCCACCTGTGGCTAGGACTTGTATTGCAGCCACTTGAACGTACCAGGACGTGGATCAACATCTGCGTTATCGACCGTGGTGCGCGTTGTGATTCCTACAATCCTACTCCACCGTTTTGGTCTATTTTAACCACCTGGTAAACAAGTAGTCTACAGTGCGCAGCCACGAGTCAACCAGTCCATGTGACCTCTGCTGGTTAGTCAAGAAGGGGTTGGTTTGGAACACTCAGACTGATGATGTCACGGTGATGTCACTTCCTGTGTCTCTGCAGCCCACAGAGGAGACGTGTGACCAGCGAGGAAGACGAGAGGAACAGCGAGGAAGAGCAAACGGCACCTGTAAGACACACACACACACACACACACACACACCAGTCATTCAAAGTCTCATAATCGTATTGAATATATGATTATATATTATCTCCCTGATCCTCAACCTGTCTCCCTGTCTGTCCACCTTTCTCTTTGCCTCGCTCCCTGCCTGTCCCTCTGCCGCTCTCCCTGCCCGTCCACCTGTCTCCCCGCCCGTCTGCCTGTCTCCCGGCAGTGGAGTGCGACATGGAGCATATAGACTTCATTGACGGTTGTCCGGTGGAGGAGGATGAAGGTCGTTCAGGAGGAAGGAGCGACGGCGTCAGCCTCAGCTCTCAGTTCATGGCCTACATCGAGAGACGCATCACCAGAGAGGCACGACCTCACACCCCCTTCTCTTTTATTCATTCATGTTGTATGACATCATAAGGGTCAGTATATCACACATTACACCTGCCTGCTTCACTCTGTCCTCTTGTCTCTCTCTCTCTCTCTCTCTCTACCCGTCTCCCTCTCTCTACCTGTCGCTCTGCAGGGATCTCCAGGTAAAACAAACTCTTTAGACTCCAGGACGGAAGAAGCAAAGAGACATAACAGGTACCCACTTTACTACACACAGTACACACTCTGTACACACTGTACTACACACATTACACATTCTGTACAGTGTACTACACACATTTTACACTCTGTACACACTGTACTACACACATTACACATTCTGTACAGTGTACTACACACATTCTACACTCTGTACACACTGTACTACACACATTACACATTCTGTACAGTGTACTACACACATTCTACACTCTGTACACACTGTACTACACACAGTACACACTCTGTACACACTGTACTACACACATTACACATTCTGTACAGTGTACTACACACATTCTACACTCTGTACACACTGTACTACACACAGTACACACTGCCTGTGTGTGTTCCTCAGGAGTGTGGCTGATGGCAGTGTGACAGCGCCCTCTAGTGCCCATCACCAGGTAAGACGCTGCATGAAGGTTTTACTCTGCTTCAAATAAAGTATTACTAATAAAGTACTAGCATATCCCAAATGCACAGCGTTTCCGTTGGCTGATGGCGAAGTGAGATGCTTCCTCAGCAAATCAGGCTTTCATTTCCCATGGATGGCGAGCGCGACTCACATGAAAGTGGAAGTGTAATTTGAGTTGCATCTCCCGTGCACGTGACTCTCTCCCTCCATGTTGTGGTGGTTTTACTTTGCAGAGAGGAGGCTGTGGCTCCGTGGAGAAGATGAGGAGGGAGGCTCAGCTCGCTGCTCACAGATACGAGCAGGAGAGGCACCA
>NC_137197.1:2106564-2121564 GCF_960531495.2 Zeus faber
TTCTCTAACAAGGAGCTGAACGGAAAAATTCACAACAGGTGTTTGACCCATGAATCCACCAATACATTTCCTGGTTCAATTAGAGTTGGTATTTAAACAGTCCTCTTCATCATGCTGTTCACATGTTGACATCATGACACCAAGACACCACCAACAACTGATCAACAGCACCTCGCCTTGCTAGGCCTCAAACAGGATGTTGTCAGAGGGAAGTGGCCACTGAGCTTAGAGTGTCACAGAGTGTCATCAGCAGCTTGCAACAGAGATACAGAGACTGGAAGAGTCACAGAAAGACATAGAAGTGGACGTCCTTTGGCCACATCCCACACTGATGAGCGCTTCATTGTGAACAGTGCCCTGCGCAACCGCATGATGATGCCACTCAACACCAGGCACATTTAAGGGAGGTGAGAGGCACCAAGTGTCACGTCAGAACATTCAAAACCATTTACATCAGCGTGAACTGCGTGCTAGACCACCTGCAAGGGCACCTGACCACACCACCAGGCACAGGCATCATGGTCTTGCAGGGGCCAGGGAGCATTGACACTGGACGAGGGACCAGGGGCCTCAGTGCTGCTCTCTGATGAAAGTCCATTCACGTTGAGCAGAAATGATGGAGACGTCAAGGAGAGCGCTACGCATCAGCCACTGTCACCAGACCAGCCTTTGGTGGTGGTGGTGTTACAGTGTGGGCAGGTGTGTCTAGTCAATACAGAACTGCCCTAGACTATGTGAATGGTACAGTGACAAGCCCATACTACCTGAATGACATCATTCATCCAGTCATTGTGCCCCTGCATGAACAACACAGGCCTCATCTCATCTTCATGGAAGACAATGCTCCAGCTCATGGAGGAGGCATCATTAGGGAACGGCTGCTGGAGACTGGGGCACCTCAAATGGAGTGGCCTGCACTTTCTCCAGACCTGAATCCCATAGAAAACCTATGGGATCAGCTGAGTGGCCGTGTAGAGGTAACTCTGTACCCCAGAACCTCAATGACCTGAGGGCCCCCTTCAAGAAGAGTGGGGGCCAGGCCTCAGCAGACAATAAGTCGACTTGTGAACAGCATGAGACGTGGTTGTCAAGCTGTAACTGATGCTCAAGGGCACATGACAAGTTATTGAGATGTTGACATTTGTTGTTGTGGTAAACCCACCACTGTTGTTGGCTTTTGTTTCAATCAATTGTTTGAGATGAGGAAATCACCATTGTATCTTCTACTTAAATGCCCTACTTTCATCATATCATATCACTGGAGCGTCAACTTTTTACATTTTCCATAAATTTCACACGAAAGAAAAATATCCCGAACTTTTTGTGAGTAGTGTATATATCCTTCCCTCAGGACTTCTTTGTAATGTTCGGTTTCCCCCGGTGGTTCTGCACAGCGCCCCCTGTCTTTCAGAAGAACAACACCACGTCATCTACACAGAAACGCACAACTACATCTGCTCACTTGCGGCGACTGTAACAGAACCTTAACTTTGCTAACATCCTGTCTGTCTCTCTCCTTCTATGTCTGGCTCTCGCTCTCTATTTCACTCCTCTCTTGGCTTGTCCAAACTGTGTGTGTGTGTGTGTGTGTGTGTGTGTGTGTGTGTGTGTGTGTGTGTGTGTGTGTGTGTGTGTGTGTGTGTGTGTGTGTGTGTGTGTGTGTGTGTGTGTGTGTGTGTGTGTGTGTCTCAGAGTGCTGCTCAGTGTGTGTTGGTGTTTGAGTTTGACACTGACACCAACACCATCAAGCGACGCCCGGGTTCACACAGACAGGTAGTACACATAATGTGTGTATTGATATACACAGATAAGCACACATAAGTACTCCATATACAGTACACCTACGGTTATTATATTATTGGTCATAAAACGTGTGTGTGTGTGTGTGTGTGTGTGTGTGTGTGTGTGTGTGTGTGTGTGTGTGTGTGTGTGTGTGTGTGTGTGTGTGTGTGTGTGTGTGTGTGTGTGTGTGTGTGTGTGTGTGTGAGAACAAGCCTGTCATCCTTTCTTTTCTTCTTTCCTGTCCTCCATATTAATCCAATCTTTGAATTATTATTTTTTCATTTTTTTAAGTTTTTATTTTAACTATTTAAACTTCTTATTTTCCATTTGCTGTTTTTTTTTTTTTTTTTCTACCTACCTACCCCATTGTCTGTCTCTCTTCTTGCCTGTCTGTCTGTCAGTCTCTTGGTGCTTCTGTAGATGGCTGTTGTTCTCGTCCTGCAGATAGCTCCTCCTCCTGTCTGCTGCAGGTACTGCAACTCTCTGAGATCTGCCTGTCTCGCTCCCTCTCTCTGCGTCTCTCTCTGCCTGCCTGTCTCTCTGCCTGCCTCTCGAGTGATATGTATTTGTACGAACCTTTATGAGAGTTCCAACCTGAACGCTCTTCATCAAGCCGAGGAGTTCTCCCACAGCCCCCTCTCATGATGTTGAGGAGGTTAGGATCCAGACTCCACAGTTGTTTATGAGGTGATGGACTGGACGACTGTTGAGAGAATCCCAAGACATGTGATCCTCGTACTGATGAACCGTCCAGTTTTTCACTCCTGGCATGAAATCAAGTCTTTCAATGTGTGCCGCAGTTTGTTGCCAGGGTTTTAGAGGTATTTTTGTGTATGCTTGCTGTTACAGCCAGAAAGACCTTCATCACGGTCACAGTCTGAAAGTTTGTATTATGGTATTTGCATGCGGAGGTTCATCCAAACCGTGCTTTGTTAGTTGTTGTGTTGGTTCCAGTGTATTACTACGCAGTATTACACAGTACTGTGTGAGAGGGATTTGCATGCGCCTCCCTGCCTGCCTGTCTGTCTGTCAGTGTGTGAGGTCTCACAGTGTATTTTCCTGTCCGTCCAGCAGGGGGAGGAGAGAGCAACGTTGTCCCCTTCAGGTGAGAGCTTTACTACGTCTTCATTGGCGGTTGGAGAACGTTTCAGGGGGCAGTAGCTCAGGAGGTAGAGCAGGTCGTCTAGTAATCTGAAGGTTGCTCGATCCCGGGCTCCTCCTGATAGCATGCTGTAGTGTCCTTAAGCAAGATACTTAACCCCTGGTTGCTCCCAATGTCCAGGTCCATCGGTGTGTGTGAATAATTATATTCGCTTTGGACAAAAGTGTCTGATGTAATGCAAGGATTTGGGTTGCACCTGGCTGCTCTGACACGGTGCTGCCATTAGATTGAACTCTGCGAACGGCTTCCAGCCAATCAGATTTCCCATTTCCATTTAGCTCCAGTGTGATATTTGTGATATGAACCAAATGGGTTCCACACGGCAGTGATTCTCTCAATACTGGATCAATTGACTCACTGCGGTTGACGCTCAATGATTGAAAGCTTTAGGTAAAAAAACAAAAAAACATCTTTAACTCATCAATACGTCTGGAGTCATATGCTGTCGGCTGCCATCCTCTCCCTCCAGCCAGCCAATCGCCTTCCTATCCTTCCTCTGGGGGCGTGGCCTCCTGTCGGGCAGCCAATCAGAGACCAGACAGCTTTCTGTATCGTCTCAGTCAGAGAGAAGACAAGCGCAAGGGTAAGACAGGAAGTCCTCAGAGATACTCCTCCAGACGGTTGGAGCGGGTCCCTGATCGCTTTGTTTGTCCTCCAGGTGACGGAGCAGCTCCTCGTCCCAGCGCTGAGGAGGCTCCTCCTGCACCTCCCGCCCTGATCGGAGAGGAGGCCCAGCTCGTGGAGCAACTACGGAAGGTCAGTGAGATGCTATGTCCACCAGGTGGCGCTGTCTTGGCCAGCACTGTTAGAGGGCTTTGTGAGCCTCTCTGCGCCTGGTAGGACCACCGATGGCAGACTGGCCTCAGGTGAGGGGCCAGACAAATGATGATTCCGGGGGAAACTCATCTGGAGTGGGGAGAACGGGGCCCGGTAGATTTGGCAGCCAAGTACCGGCAGGCCGGAAGGTCTTGTAGGGATCAGAACCAGCTCCTTTGTGGAAGTCACTGAGGTCATCAGAAAACTACACAGTGGCAAAGAGCTGAGGGAGACGAGATCCCCCCAGAAATACTGAAGGTCGTGGATGTTGTGGACTGACATGCCGTGTCAGGACCAGTACCAGGGGACTGACGGACGTGTGGTGGTCCCCATTTTTAGAAAGGGAGACCATAAGGGATCCCACGACTCAGCCTCGTTGGTAAAGCCTCTGCCAGGAAACTGGAAAGGAGGATCAGATCCAGGAGGAACAATTTGTATTCCCTCCTGGTCTTGGTCTTGGTCTTGGTCCTGGTCCTGGTCCTGGTCCTGGTCCCAGTCCCGTCCTGGACCAGCTCTTTACCCTCTCATGGATCCTTGAGGGCTCATGGGAATTTTCCAGACCATTCTACATGTGTTTTGTGTCGATTAGTGGCCGATTTTTGTGGAAAATCTCTTGAGCGTGTGTCCCAAGGGTTCAGTGGGAGGTGCCGAGGACTACGGGGAGCGCTGGCCTGCAATTAACATACTGTCTGTCTCTCGCTGTCTCTCCTCAGAACATTGAGGCCAGACTCAAAGTCTCGTTGCCTAGCGACCTGGGAGCAGCTCTGATGGACGGAGTGGTTCTTTGCCATTTAGCCAATCACGTGCGACCGCGATCTGTGCCGAGCATCCACGTGCCCTCCCCCGCCGTGGTGAGTCACAGGGAACTCTGGGAAAACAGACTGAACTCTGGGAAAACAGACTGAACTCTGGGAAAACAGACTGAACTCTGGGAAAACAGACTGAACTCTGGGAAAACAGACTGAGCTTTTTTTACCTCAAACATGTGAACATTCAGCCTAACCCCCTTCCCCCCTCGATCGCACTCTCTCTCTCGCTCTCTTACTCGCTCTCGATCTCTGCAGCCTAAACTCACTATGGCGAAGTGTCGACGTAACGTTGAGAACTTCCTGGAGGCGTGTCGCAGGATCGGCGTTCCACAGGTAACACACACACTAAGTAACACACACTAAGTAACACACACACACACACACACACTAAGTAACACACACACACTAAGTAACACACACTAAGTAACACACACACACACACACACACACACACTAAGTAACACACACACACTAAGTAATGGAGAGGGAGACGGGTCCCGATCAAGACCTGATCCAAGGTCTTCTGGAGCCTTCTTTCTCTCCTTCCCTGACAAGCGATTTGTGGCTCTACTGTGCACGAAGCAGACACTTTCAATTTTGTAGCGTCCGACTAAGTATTAATAACACACTTAGTATTTTACAAATTAGAGTTATTTTATTTGATGAATGTGGGCGCTGATAGGTGAAAATCAACTAAATGGGTTTTATTTCTATTTAAAAAAACAAAACAAAAGAAATGGAGAATGCAGCAGATAGAAGGGTTGTTTGGGGATGAGGTTCAAAAGTGGATTTGCAGGTCAATACTTTTGGTTCTAAGATTTTCGGATAAAGTTTCGGGGGGAAAAAAAATAACAAACGCATTTCTTCTGTGTTTGCTTTACATTGTGCTTCACTAAATGAGGTACCTCCCCCCAGTGGACACACAAGGTTGTACACAATATTTGTACAGGTATAAATGTAAACAGTCACTGATGTGCCAACGGAGAAGCAGAATCCAGCTTCTACACACATTATGTTCTGTGGAGTTGGAGCTTCTGGAGAGGAAGTGGTGTCACAGTGGCCGCAGGGATGGAATACCTATTTATTATACAAGAAGAGGTGTGAGTGCGAGTGCGAGTGCGCGTGTGTGCTGATCAGCCACAACCACCACAACCATCACCACTGTGAGTGTGAGTGTGAGTGTGAGTGTGAGTGTGCGTGTGCGTGTGCGTGCGCGTGCGCGTGCGCGTGCGCGTGTGTGCTGATCAGCCACAACCACCACTAATACTGTAGCTCCCCCTCGTGCCCCCAAAACAGCTGTGAGGTGGAGGCAGTGACTCCACCAGACTCTGAAGGTGTCCTGTGGTATCTGGCACCAAGACGTAAGCAGCAGATCCTTTAAGTCCTGCAAGTTGGAGGTGGGGCCCCCATGGATCAGGCTTGTTGTTCCAGCACATCCCACAGTGGTTACTACCAAAAGTGTCCAAGGAAGGACGACCGGTGAACCAGCCACAGGGTCATGGGGCCCAAGGCTCATTGATGCACATGGGGAGTGAAGTCTAGTCCGCCTGGTTCGATGCCACAGAAGAGCTACTGCAGCACAAAGTGGTGGAACAGTGAATGTTGCTATGATAGAAAGGTGTAGAACACACTGTGCATGGCAGCTTGCTGCGTATGGGAGCTCACAGTGTCCATGCTGACCCCTGTCCACCCCTGAAAGCACCTACAATGGACACATGAGCTTCACAACTGGACCATGGAGCAATGGAAGGTGGAGGTCTGATGAATCACCTTTTCTTCTACATCATGTGGATGGGTGGGGTTAGGGTCCGATCCCATGGAGCATGTATGGGATGTGCTGGAACAACAAGCCTGATCCATGGGGGCCCCACCTCCAACTTCCAGGACTTAAAGGATCTGCTGCTTACGTCTTGGTGCCAGATACCACAGGACACCTTCAGAGTCTGGTGGAGTCACTGCCTCGATTGGTCAGAGCTGTGTGGGACGTCCAATGAGGATTGTGCGGGTGCTGTGACATCACTGCCCCCCCTCCAGGTAGAAACCGGAAGTGAAACTAACGGCTCTCTCTCTCTTTCTCTCCTTCCATCTTTGTTCCAACCATCCTGTTGTTTTTTTTAACCTTCTGATTGTGTTTCACTGTCTCACACACACACACACACACACACACACACACACACACACACACACACACACACAGGACAATGTGTGTTCAGTGGAGGAGGTCCTAGCCGGAGTGGGCAGGGGGATTTATGCCACTGTGTGTGTGTTGCTGTCTAAGGCTCCGCCCTTTTTTGCCCCGCCCCATCCCATCCAATTGGCCGGCTTCGCTGTCTTTTATCTGTCGATCATGTCAGTGCTGTGTGCCATATACTGCCACATCGCCCCGCACATCTAAGCAGTACTAGTACACGCAAAGTACACGCTAAGTACATGAACAGTACACACACAGGACCACAGTGCACACAGACACATGTCACAGGAACCAGTAATATTACAGTAATACTACAGTAATACTACACATGCACAGGTAACTTCTTGCACTGCATGGAAGCTTGATGTCAATCATCCAAAACAAAACCTTTTCCTGTTTGGACAAATTTTACCAATTTGAATGCCTTACCTGCTTGAATCACGTTATCCTTGTTCTTGTGGCCTTATCCTGATTTTAAGGCCTTGTCCGTGTTCAAACGTCTATTCTTCATTTCAAGGCCTATCCCTGGTTCCTGTCTGGTTCTGCGGAGAGTGAACCGTCAAATCAAATCATTAATATTAAGGAAGTTAAAAGAATCTGGGGATCATCCCATGAATCCCTTCTGGTCCTGATGATTGTCCAGGGCGTGGCTTCGCCAATTAAATTATGGGGTCACTAGTTGGTGTTGCTTTACTACACCACCCACTGGTGGCCGAGTGTCCAAACAGGATGAATGACTTCAAATACTTCACTCTTCCATTGACAAAGCACACTCCACATTCCCTGGCTTTAAATCCAACATGAATTATTTTTGTTAAACGCTCCATGAAAATGTCAAGCTTCAAGCCCTGAACTCCACCACTAGAGGGCGCCGGGACTTTCCTGCCTTAAGTAGACGATATTTTTATAACCAGAGAATAAAAGCCAAATATACGGAGGCTGAAAGTGTACAACTTTTTCCATATAAGGTCTGCTTCCTGCCTGACTAAGCCCCGCCCCCTGTGCCTTGTGTGCGATTGTCATGTCATGAAGTGTGCGTGCTGTTGTCATGGTTACGACTGAGCGCCTTCCCGAGTGAAAGCAAGCGCCGCAGGACCCGGTCCCAGCCTCAGTGTTTCAGACTGAAGAGTCGTGGTTCACCTGGATGAGACGATGACTCACCGCTCTGAACCCCCCTGCGGCTCAGAGCTCAATGTAGAACTTCCTGAGTTGCATTTGAACCTCTGCGTCGCCCGTCGTTAATGTGCTTTCCACTGGAGTCGGACGCGCTCCCACTTCATCGCCTCAGTTCAACATGGCCGCCGCGGTCAGTGTGTTTGTCGGGCAGCGTGTGGATTCTACAAATCTGGAGCTGAAACTGCAGAGTTTAGTTTGGATCCAATTTCGAGGTTTGTAATAAAAACTCATGCAAGAGGAACCTTCAAAACCATGCTGCCGTGACGACAGCTCTGTTATCTCTGGACTCGCGTCCGAACGATCTTCCACGAAATTCCGGTTAAAATTCCATCGCTCTTTTCTCAGTATTAGCTCAGATTTTACCGAGTTGTGAGTTCGGTGGAACGCAGCGTTTGACCTGCATCAGGAAAACAAGCAGCGCTGGCCAGTCCCTGTCGACGAGCAGGCTGACGCCACACACTGTGATGATGTCACGTCCTGTTTGACAGTCTATTTCAGTCTATTGATCAAGGCCACAACAAGCAGTTTGGACACCAACTGTCCCTGAGCAAGGCACTGAAACCCGAACCCGGCTCCTGATGAGTGAAATTCCCCCATCGGCCCCTAAATTTCCCCCCAGGGATTGAAGTGTCCTGTTCATCTTGATTCGAGGCTTCATACGACGTCTGTGGAGCTGGAGATCTTTACGGGTCGACCCGGACCAGAGCCCGACCCGCGCGGCTTCACGTCAGCATTTCACTTTGGCTAATTGTGTTTGGGTCGGATGGCGTGTTGTGTAATACCGAGTTGATCCAAAAGTATCAAAATGCATGGAAGTATAAATAAATCAAAAACAAACATGAGGTTTAATTGGGGATCAATTAGGAACAATAACTTAATTATCAGACCCGGTGGAATTCACAAAGTCAAAACGGGTGTTGGTATTTTTTTAATCTTTGGGTCAAAGAAATGTTGCTTCCAATGGGATCTGGGGTTCTGGTGTGAGAACCACAGGAACCACAGGAACAGGAAGTTCACTGAACTTCCTTCCTGCAGAGCCTGGTCTGCAGCGTCCTCGTGTTGGAATCACATCTCTCCTGAAAAACTGAAGAAAAAACATTAAAACAAATTAAAACCTTGTGGGAGTCGGATTCATATTTCACACACACACACACACACACACACACACATTCTTTCCCTTTCCTTCCTTCGCTTCTCTCCATCTTTGTTTATTTTTCATTTTTCCCGCTACGTTCTTTTCACTTTTTATATTTTATTTTGATCTGTTCTGTTGCCATGGTTACAGTTATTATTTATTCATTCGTTGATTTTTCCTTTCTGCGTCTCCTGTTTTCGCCCAAAAACATCCCTCCGGCGTGTGTGTGTGTGTGTGTGTGTGTGTGTGTGTGTGTGTGTGTGTGTGTGTGTGTGTGTGTGTGTGTGTGTGTGTGTGTGTGTGTGTGTGTGTGTGTGTGTGTGTGTGTGTGTGTGTGTGTGTGTGTAGAGCCAGCTGTGTCTTCCCGTGCACGTCCTGGAGCAGCAGCGGCTCCCCCTGCTGGCGGGAACCGTCAGCGCTCTGCTGCAGCTGGTGCCGAGCAGACACACCATCGCCACAGCAACTGCATCCGTCGCCACGGCAACCGCAGCCACAGCTCAGCCCCCTGTCGCCATGTAGAGGAGCACCAAGACACACACAGAGATAGGTTTTAAGGTTCTACTGTCAGACAGGAAGTTACAAAGAGCAACTTCCCGTTTGGTGTTTGTCATCTGGGGAAAGATGTCTGTTCCCAGAATCCAATATGGACAGACAGACAGGTTTTTTGGTCTACAGACATGTTTACAGACAGGTAGAACGACAGACAAGTAGACAGACACAAACATCTGCGCCACAGTTTAATGCAATTCAGCTGTTTGTACTCGGGGTGTGCGGGGCATGCTGTCATACTGCTTACTAGCTAGAGGGCGGTCTAACCACTCCATACTGCTCACCAGCAAGTTAGTTAGTGACTAGACACCAGAAGGGACTGGTCCAGATGGTGGAACCAGGCCTTTTTAAAATCAAACTTCATTTTCTGTGTTTGACACAGTTTTGATTATATTTTATTATTAAACATGAAATGTTTGTTTTGATGTTGAGGAATTATTAATTCCATTTTACCGACCAGTTAAAACTACTCCAGACATTCTGTCAAAACAGGAATCAATGCTGTTTGAAGGATATTTATTATACTTATTATGAAGTGTGGACACTAGGAAGAGGGAACATCTTCACTAAGACATTGGAGAAATGTCGCATCATTTCACCAAAGATAACACAAACAAGAGACACTCAAATACCAAAAATACATCTACTAAAAAAAAACAACGTTTTGGTCCAAAAACCTTCATCATGAGTTGTACTCATGATATATAGTTAGTGCTGTGCACACTAGGCAGTGAGTGGTGTGCACACTAGGTAGTTAGTGGTGTGCACACAAGGTAGTAAGTGCTGTGCACACTAGGTAGTTAGTAGTGTGCACACAAGGTAGTTAGTGGTGTGCACACTGGGTAGTTAGTAATGTGGACACTATGTCGATGGAGTTATGCACACTAGGTAAATAGCGCTTTGCACACTAGGTAGTCCGTGGTATGCACACGGGGTAGTTAGTGGTATTGGCACTCGGTAATTAGCTCTATGCACACTAGGTAGGTGGAGCTATGCACACTAGGTAGTAAGCAGTATGCAGTGTGGAGGACGACTTGGCTGATGGAAACTGCTGGATTCATAAGGAGTTCAAGTTTTTTTTATCATAAATATATGTACAAATATATGCTGTAAATATAAATATATATGTAAAGCTGAAATTGGTAAAATGCTCGTTGCCACGGTGACACTCAGACGCTGTCCATCATCACTGGTCAAAGGACATGTGCAGTTTAGCCTCACTGGCTAACTGGTTTCGGACCGGCCACTTCCTGCTCTGGACTGGTGGGCGGGGCATGTTGCAGGAGGAGGTTTGAGTGACAGGGTTCGTATCCAATCCCACAAAGGGTTTTTTAGGCGACTTTGTACAGATGTTAGTGTTGACGCCCGTGGACCATGTGACCGGCGCCCACAGAGACATTCCGGAGGTTTCCATGTTCCAGAGGACTGACCGCTTCACCAACTTTTTACATTTTCACTAGTACTTCACTAGTACTAGTACTATTTCACAAGTACTCGTGTACCTTGAACCATGTATAAAAAAAGATTGATCTTGTCTTGATTTAAGACTTGGATTATACTTTAAGTGCATTAAATAAAACCTCTCCTTTGAATGTGTTTCCCGGTGTCGTTGATCAGAGCCAGCAATTACTGTTGTCCTGTTGACCTGTGTTCACCTAATCTCATCCGTTAAAACTGGCGTGTTGTGCCGCCGGATGTTGAGAAACATCCCCCAAGGAAAGTTTTTTTTTTGGTGCACAGACTTACTCTGGAAAAATTTAGAAATAAGTGCAAATATTGAAATATGTTTAACTTATTATTCTACCGATACAGGATCATTATCGGTCATTAGTGGTGGGACCGACGAGATCGGCCAGGCCTTCAAAGAGAACAAGCAACACTGGTTCAGTCAAGGTATCCTGCCATCGTTCAGCCTGACACTAGCGGGAGCTGGTTCCACCACTGTGGCACCAGAGGAGAAGAGTAGACTGGGATGAGCGACCTCTGAGGTCCCATGGTGATGGTGTGCTAAGCAACCAGCAGTGATGGAGGGGCGGAGTCAACGAGACGGACTTTAGAATGTGACCAATGATTGAAGATTAGTTTTGTTTAGTTCAGTTGGATCTTGAGGTGGAGCAGAGACATCCGGACACTGAGCATCTGAGGGGGTAGAAGGTGTAAAGTGGAGTGTCATCTGCGTAATGATGGAGGAAGCTGTTGGAGGAGATCAGAGCGGAGGGATCTGGAGTAGAGGGAGAACAGCAAGGGGCCCAAGGCGGAGCCCTGAGGGACACCAGGTGTTTAGACCGGGTGGTCTGGACGGAGACAGGAAGGACAAGGGCTGAGGGTGGGATCCTCTGGATGTCAAGCCTCTCGGTAGATCTTCAGAAGCCCAGAAGCAGGTCCCTCTCATCGGGAAGGTGGCGAGCTGACCGGGCAGGGGTGTGCATCACCACTGAAACAGCACGGAATTCATGTGTGGTTATGAAAAGGTGGGAAAAGGGAAGAACAAAAGTCCTGTGACCCCCCCCCCAGCAGGTCCAGAGTACGATCAGGACCAATGGAGATGGTTGGTACCGCACTTAAGATTTCTGCTCCTGTCATGATTGGACTCTATACAAGTGACACGGTGTGATGATTCGTTCAGTTTTACAATTATTAGTTTGTTTGATTCAGGCAGTTCAATTCAATTCTCCCCAAATTTATTTAGGAAGAATAAAACATGTAAATCGGTCACATTCAGTGTGAATTCTGCCAAATGTCTTCACCGTTTTCTTTTTTTAATTTTATCCCCAAACGATGAACAATTCGTCAACTTGTTCACGACGAACGAATGGTTCCCAAGTGGTGCGTCACTAGTCAGGCTGATGGAGCACGGTGGATGGATGGAGGTGGTGTTCTGCTCTTGCTCCTGATGGGGGGGAATGGGACCAGAAACAACATCAAACATCAACAGATCCAGACGTGTTTTAATCAGACAGATTCACTCCAAAACAAAAACAAATACAAGTGAACGACTGAAATTCAACCAATAGGCTGGAGGAGGAGGAGGAGGTTTCTCCAGGAAGCAGCTTCATTTCTTCTTCTTCCCTTTCTTCTTGCCCTCCTTCGCTCCTTTCTTCTCCTTCTTGTTGGGGAAGATGCCCAGACGGAACATGCAGCCTTTCCACCACGACTGGATCTGAACACACGAGTCCCGGATAACAGGTTAGTTAACCAGCTAGTTAACACGACTAACAAGATGAGTTCACAGCTTAACCTACGGGCTAGTTTACCGGACGACTAGTGGCTAGTTAACAGCTTAACCGAGGTTCCTTTGCACTTCATGTATTTTAACTAGTTCCGCCTTCCTGGAAAGCAGAATAAACAGATCAACACATTGACCAAGTGATCAACGTGATTCAACCTTCACTCAGTTGATCATTGTTCCTGAAAAACAGGCTCAGTGATCGGCCGCCATATTCTTCTGTCCAATCAGAGTGAGTCCATCATTGTGACCAGTCCGTCACATTGTCAGTACAAATACCGATCATAGGCCTGGGTTGAAAAGACATTGCTGTTATTATGGGATGCTGGTTACCGTGCAAGCAGCCCAATTTTCCTGCTCCTCCTTCTCCCGCAGTTTACGAAGCTCTTCCTTCTCCTTCCTGTCTTTAATCACCACCTCCTCTGCCTCTCGGTACTGGAGGGACACAACCACAGCCTGGTACTGGTGGACACTGGGACACGCCCAGTACAACCGCTCTGTACTGGTGGACACTGGGACACGCCCAGTACAACCGGTCTGTACTGGTGGACACTGGGAGCCCCTCAGTACAACCGGTCTGTACTGGTGGACACTGGGACACGCCCAGTACAACTGGTCTGTACTGGTGGACACTGGGACACGCCCAGTACAACTGGTCTGTACTGGTGGACACTGACCTTGTGGCTGAGCTCCTCCAGCCTGGCCAGGCTCTGGGTTCTCCTGATCTTCAGGGAGGAGAGTTCCTTCTCCTTCTGCTCTGTGTGTTTGTCATATCTCTCCATCACCTGCTCCAGCTGGGCGTCCAGCAGCTGGAGACACAAAACTTCCCATAATCCTCAGCGTTAAAACAGGAACAAACAGGTTCCGGAAGGATCCCGAAGGATCTCGACGGTTCTTACCGTCTGCTGCTGCTGCAGGAAGGTGCACGTCACCTGGTGAATCCGCTGCTCCTCCTGGATCCTGGAGGAGAGGTTCTGAAAAAAACAACAACCTGGGTCTGAACTGACCCCAAGGTCTGAACTGACCCCAAGGTCTGAACTGACCCCGGGGTCTCCTACCTGGATCTGGCGCTCCAGGTCCTTCTCCTTCAACTGGTTGAGCTTCTGGGTCTGGTGGACCTTCAGATCGGCTCTGGACTCCACGTACTGGTTCTCCAGCGACGTCTTCATGTTCATCTTGTGCAGCTCGTCCTTCAGGTGTGCGGTCAGCTGCTCCAGACGCTGCAACACCACCAACATCTCATCGTGTCGCTCGCTAATAAATCTACACTCGGTAATAAAACCATGAGGCTTCCATGTGCATTGGAGACGGTGTCACTCTCGTACGCTCAGAGTTTAGAGGAAAATTATGTTTTTTAACCTAAACTTATTTTTCGATCATTGGGAGTCGATGGAGCTGAACCAGAGCATTGCTTCGGCCCAAACTGCTCGCGATTATGCCGTTAAGCGGCAGTTGGCTGATGTTAACAACGAATACTGGATCAATTTCCAATATTATGATGTCAATCACACGGATTGACTCCCAGTGATTAAAAAAATAAGGTTTCGTTTTAGAAATACCAGCGTTGCCGGTGTTGACGTGGTGGCTTCCCACATCAGAGGGGGCGGGGCTTCAGAGCTTCATTTGTTCCGGAACACGATCCGGGACCGCCCACAATGGGACCGGCACCGATTTGATTGGATCCCACGCCTCCTTTGAGACGTCAGTCCCGTACCCGTCAACCCTCCCCTTTTCCCCGGGATTCTCCCGTGTTTGACACTTCTCTCCCGTTGTCCTCCCCTTTAAAATTTCGTAAATCTCCTGTATTTTTAACCTTTCAGAAAATAAAAATGTAAAAAAAAGCAAAGCGATCTCTCTGCATGTATTTATTACACACATGTTGTTACATGTGTAATAAAAGTTTGTTTTTTTAGTTATTTATTTTCCTAATTGAATGAAATAAAAACAGACCCTTGCGTAACAGGGACACTTTCTCGGTCACCCTCTTAGCCCCCCCACAGTACCCTCACTACAATAAACCACACTACAGCACTGGCCAGTGGGGCACCACCACGTGACCAGGCCAAACATCCCTCTGGTTTCCATGGTAACATTAATCCAGCCCGTGGTGTGGACCAACCAAAGTCCTTCTAAACGGACTGTCACCGCTCCAAC